>NC_057946.1:13889406-13911906 GCF_018555375.3 Anguilla rostrata
TTTTGGCTTGAATGTCTTTTGTTTTTATTTGATTTTTTCTGGTAAAATGGAGTGTAGAGATAGAAAACGCTGCTGGATACGTTGTATACCCCCCATCCCCCCTATAGAAGTGCGAAAAGTGCCAATGTTAATGTTATACTTGAGACGCTTCAGAGCCCGGCCCCGCCCCGCCCCCGGGGAGTTCGGCCCGAGTCCCGGCGAAAAAAAGGGTCCCGACGCAGAAGTGCGGAAGGGCCTGTGCCCCCAGCCCCCAGCCCCCAGCCCCCAGCCCCAGCCGGACCTGCCATCGCTCCGTACCTCTCCCCCGTGCTTCTGAGCCCAATTTCAGGAAGGCCTCCGGGGGAACTGGACTGTACCCTTCCCCGCACGCGCATCCGTCGGGACGACCGGAGCAAGGGGCGCACGGGGTTCCCCCCGCAAAGACGACAGCAGAGCGAAGCCTCGGTTTGACTGTACATAAATATATTTAAAAAAGGAAAAAAAAAATACAAAAAAGACATAAAGAGAAGCAACCCTTTTTCGTGTGCATCTACAGTATACTCTCCTGGATAATGTTTGTATATATGGGGAATTATCGGTTTGCCTGTCTGTGTGTGTGTTTATTTTTTTATTTCTCTCTCCTCTGTCCCCCCCTCTGTCTTGGCCTGTTTGGAGGTGCTGGGTGGATCTCAAGCTTTTTTTTGTCGTTTGCGGTTCGGCCAACGAGCGGACACCATGCGAGCGTACCTGGGGCCGAGGGCGTCCAGTCCACTCTGAATTACCAAGTGTGTGTGTGTGTGTGTGTGTGTGTGTGTGTGTGTGTGTGAGAGAGTGTGTGTGAGTCCGGTGGACGTACGGTTTCATTCACTCGTGATAAGCAGGTGGGACGGCTGCCTTTTTTGTCTTTTTTTTTTTTCTTTTCTTTCCCCCCCCCATCAGGGAGGTGTGTGTGGGAAGAGAGGGAGAGAAGGGTCAGGCAGCCGTAGACACTTGCTGGAGTAGCACGCGCACACACACTGATTCATCTGCACACACACACACACACACGCACACACAACCGTGAGGAGGAGGAATACGCAGACACTCCTCCACCCAGTGAAATTCGACCAGGCAGATGAACATGGGGGGGCTGGAGGTGGGGGGTGGCTGTACAGACAGGTGTGTAAGTGTCTGTGAATGTGTATGTAGTGTGTGTCTGTGAGAGAGAGACAGAAAGACACGCTGTCTTTGGCTTAAAAGACAGGAGTGGAACATGGTTACCGGGGACGAGACTTTAACCCTTATTTTTGTTAGAAGGCTTGATTTTCAATATGATTTAAATTTTTTGTATCGTTTTTATGAATGTGACGCAGAATGCAGATTTCTAGAGATTAAATATTTTTTGGGCTAGGATTATTTTTTTGTGCTTTATTTTGTACAATTTATGTTTTTTATTTGAAAACTTTTTTGCTGTTTCTTTGGTCATATTTTGGGTTTTATCCAAGGAAAGAAAGGCAGCGTTGAAATGGAGAGAAGCCTCCTCCTTAAGATGGAAAAGACATGAGAATCATGGACAGGTTGACATTTTCCATTTTCAGGTTTCTGTTGATGCAGTAATGTTGTCCTTTGGATTCTGGCTGTCCGTGCATTTCAGAACAGTTTGATGTGCATGTGATTGAGGGGATGGGGGGGTGGGAAGGTGGGATGGGGGTGAATATTCAGGTTAGCTTTTGAAGGGGAGAAACGGCCATCTTTGAGAAAGGCTCAGTCGCTGTCGCTTGCTGAAGGGCCTTTTGCAAACAAAAAAAAAAAAAACAAAAAAAAAAAATAATTTTTAAAAAATCAAGATTGTTGATCAGAATGTTTCTGCGGTTGTGTTACAGACTATTACACAAAACATGGCTTGCCTTTTAAATGTGCCAAATTTGTCAGGAAATTGCTATTGAACCAGCAGAAGACTGACTTAAATGTCAGTTCACTGGAAAGTTTGAAGCAGGAGAGGAGAAGAGGAGGAAGAGTCTTTCTGCGGACCAGCTGCCCGCACACACCAGCACGTTTTCGCTGCCAATCAGCATCGCGCGTTTATCTCCTCCTTTCCCAGCCGGTGTTTCCCAGAATGCCCCCGGTCCGCGTACAAGGGCAAGCGTCTCTGTAGGGTTTCTGGCCCCTGGAATCGGTACGTTTTGATTGGAGGAAACGGGAGGGCTCGGAAAGCGATAGGGCCGTCCCGAGCCCGCAGGGGGGATTCTGAGCCCGTTACGATTGGGCGAGGGAAGCTGGGACTCGGGCCGCCGCTGATGCCTAGCGTGACTCCGCCCCTCGGAGAGAGCTGGCTGCTGTGACCGTCGGGAAAGAGACTTTTTTTGACCCCTTCCACCCACCCCCCGTTTCTCAAAGATGGCGGTCCCCTCCCGCAATCCAGAAATGAGATGTTTCAGGGTTATTTTTTTTCCTTTTTAATCGTAGCTTCTCATTCACTTTGTCAGTGTTTGCTTCATTCGATCGTTTGCGTGTCTGTTCGTTTTGGTAGAACGTGTTTTTCACAGAGCTGCAGGGCTAAATGAGTTCAATGAGGACAATAAATATAAATTAGGAAAAAAGGCAAGACGTTCTGAAACGTATATATGCATATAAATATATATATATATATGTGTGTATATTAAAATGACAAAATGAGTTAGGTTTATTTAAAAAAGATTAAAAAGGATACAGGGGGAGGGCTCGAGTTTTCGATGTGGATTCAAACTCGGGCGAACCGGCTCCGATGTTGCACATACGTTTAGATATTGTACCTACGAGTTAGAGGTTTCTTCATTCTTATTTTGTTCTGTTGATTACAGGATCACTTTGCCCTCGGTCATATTTATTGTCTGTTCAGGGAGCTAGACCCCTTCATTCTGAGAGCCTTGCGCTCACGCCAGGAGGTTTATTCTTCCCAAAGGCACTGTGCTAGAGAATTACCGGTTTACAGTCTTCAGAAAAACTCTTTGTGACGTGCCACAAACAACTCAAATACTACTGTCTGTGGGTTTATATTACGGTGATGATGACGATGATGATTATTGGTAATATTATTCTATTAATGATTATTGTTATTAATTGAAATTTTATTTTATTTTAAATGAGTTTTTTTTTTTTTTGTTTTTTTTTCTGGAACAGCTAAGAACATATGTGTTGGACTGCTCATATAAACAGAAACAGTTCAGAAATAAAAAGGCCCTTTTTTCGTGTTATCCTGTCTTACGGTGTCTGGTTTTGGGAAGAGGGAGGGGGTGGAGTCCAGGTAATGACCTCAGCTTGTTTCCGTGCCTGGAGGGAATCAAAGCCGCATCATAAGAGCATTATGATGTCATAATAGCCATCTCACTTTGAAGTTGTTCATTCACTAGCTGACCCCTATCCAAACCAATTTCCATATCACACATCTCACTGCAAATTGGGTATTTCTACATGTGAGGCGCAAAGTAAACAATAAACGGTAACACGAAACCCGGGAAAGGAGTTTAGTTAGACGCGCCTAAATGAGGGGACTGGTGAACTGGAACATTTTTCAGTTCTAAACCACCCCCAGTCAGTCCCACCCCCAACCACTCCCCATACACTGAGTACGCGGTTCATTTCAGGATCGGCCTGAGTGGATACACTGGCTGCCACTGAATAAACCCTTTGTGTGCTGTTAGAAATACAGCAGTATCCAGTCCAGGCTGAAGCTCATACACTTCCCTAATACTGCGCTTGTGTTGGTCAGAGATTGGTGGACCCTGCTGCTAACAGGTCTGTCCCTGTCTTCACTGAAGCTGCAGATTAGCCCCTCCCCACCTGACACCCTTTTCCATGACTGGCTGTCTGGTCTGGTGTGGCCCCGCCCTCTGGCTCCCGTTCCCCAGCTGGGTTTGTCCTTCAAAGGCCGGACAGCAGCTGACAGCGGCGCCCTGGAGACCTGCTGCTCCTGCGTGTTTGGAGAGGGGCTGCTGCTGAGGGGTTGGGTAGCAGTGTGCGGGCTGTGTGTGTGTGTGTGTGAGTGACATGGCTGGTGTTTGCGCTCGGTCTCTCGCCCCTAAATCCGACATTTCAGCCCAGAGTCCTCCGCCATCGCTCTCTCACTCGCCCTGTGCAAGCATTCCTGTTCCTCTCTCCCCCACTCCCCCTCTCTCTCTCTCTCTCCCCCATCTCTCTCTCTCACCCCTCCCCACTCTCCTCCCTCTCTCCCCACTCCCCCTCTCTCTCTCTCTCTCCCCCACTCCCCCTCTCTCTCTCTCTCTCCCCCATCTCTCTCTCCCACCCTCCCCTCTCCCCCATCTCTCTCTCTCTCACCCCTCCCCACCCCCTCTCCCTCCTCCCCATCTCCCTCTCCCCTCCCACTCTCCCTCCTCTCTCCCCATCTCTCTCTCACCCCTCCCGACTCTCCCTCCCTCTCTCCCCATCTCTCTCTCACCCCTCCCCACTCTCCCTCCCTCTCCCTCTCTCCCCCTCCCCTCCCTCCTCCTCTCCCCCTCCTTCTTCCTCTCTTCTCCCTCTTTCCCCACCATTCTCTTCAGATTATTTTTCCCGCTCTATAAATCCTTCGGTAAATTAAGTCCCGAGTAGATGTGTTGTGCGCCTCAATGTACGATCCCCATCGCCAAAGCATTCCGGTCTGTTTATTCCTCTCTTTTCCCTTGTGTCGCCCCTCTCTTCTCTCTGCCCGTTCTCTCCGTCTCCCCCTCCTAAACGGCTCCCAAACAGGGTAGTGTCCCCCATCACCCCCCCCCCCCCCCCCTCCTCTTTAGGATATTTATAGCATGCTCTAGTGTTAACTCAGCTGCTCTGCTTATCTGTGTGTGTGTGCGTGTGTGTCACTCTATTTCTGACTTCTGCCCTGTCCTTCTCTCTCTGTGTGCGTGTGTGTATGAGAGAGGGAGTGTGCTGCTGGCCCAACAGGATCTAAAAGGAGAAGGAGCCCTATACACTCATTTATTTGGGAGTTTTTGCCTCCACAGGTAAGAGGAGCTGTGTGTGTGTGTGTTTGCGTCTTTCCATTTACATTTTGACTCCTGTTTTAAAGGAACGAGGTTTCCGTCAAGTGTGGGTAGGTTTGGTTATTTATAGCACCAACTCTTTCTTCTACCTTTATCTGTTTATATTTCCTTACTTTTTTGTCAGTTGTGATCCCTGACAGAGGGGAAAGGGGAACTTTTGGACTGAGGTGAGGAGCCAAGCTGTCCAGAGGCTGTGTGTGCAGATAGTTGGGCGCTCTTGTTTTAGCATTGTGGCCAGTGGGGAAGGTTTGGGACGGGGATATCAGCCAGTTCCTGGCCTGACTCAGAGCTGACAGCTGTAATCTGAGAGGGCCCAACAGCCTCCATCCCATCTGTGGATTGATGGGGGGCGGCAGCGGGGGGAGGTTGTTTGCTACTGTAATTTGTTTTGTTGGGGCAGCCTATTTGGGCCAGGAAAGGCATGGTTGCAGAGTCCCGTTGCTACGGCACCACCGGCCCGATCCTCGCCAATGGCGCGCGGGTTCCTTTGTTGGAAATGAGGTCATCCAGCTGAAAGTGTTCCATCTCTCCAATTTAAGTCTTTTTACGGGAGGTTGCTGCACTCAGATGGCTCTTGCCTCTTTGTAACACCTTATTATGTGCCACATAATGCATAACGAACACTACTGAACATACGTCAAATACAGCCAACTGTAGGACATGGGACAATCATTTTGTTAGATTTATAAGGCTTATTATTATATGCTTGTACGTATGTGGAGTAAAAGCAGGACAAATGTTTGTTGTTCAGGCCGGTTAGTCATTGTTAAATCAGATATTCATATGTTATTAATGAAATTGCGCTATGGCCCTGTTGCTTAACAGGCAGGTTTGTTTCAGTCAGTTCCGACCTGCCCAGTACTGTAATCATAATGATAGTCGGCGTAGATCTTCTTAATCGTAGAGATGTTTGTTTATCGTTCCAATCAACATGGCTCCACTGTAAATAATAAATGGCTACCAAATGCTAGCCGAACATATTTCAGCATATGAACATGTCAACAAGACTCTCGTTTTTATATTATTTATCACCATTGGAAAAAAGCCATCTTTGAAATTCAAGATTCACTGAATCTTGTCCTTTGTGTTAAAGAGCTGGTGTCATGATGGGTTGGGGGGAGGGGGGGGGGGTGGGGGGGTTTACAAATGAGGTGAAAGTTTAGAATTTTCAGGTCACAGAAAAGCTGCTGAAAAAGGACTGCGTTGCTCAGTGTGCTGGAGGGAAGGGCTGTGCATTCAGCAGGGCGCTTGTATAAATCACCATCACCGCACGCACAAGCGCCGTCGCACTTTTCTGCCAATTCATCGTCGATTGTCTGCAGTTAAATGTGTGTGAGGTGCTGTCAACAGGCAAGATGTGTTACCCCACCCCCACTTCTCCAAATGTCACCTTTTCTCAGGAAATTGGGACATCACTGGTGACATCACTGTTATACCAGCTGTGTCCAAGGTCATAAACCCCCTGCAGTTCTGCTGATAAGTTCTACAGAGATGTTGGATTTGCTGTTTTTTTGTTTCAATGAGGGATTTGTTTTCTGGGGTAGAGTTTGTTCACACTGAGAAGGAAGCTACTGTATCTGAGCTTCTGTAATCTGTGAAAGGCAACTAATTTCTCCAGCTTTGAGCGCTTAGAGACAAACATCTTGATTACATTTCTCAGGAAACGACATAAATGCACCCGAGTAAAACAACCCTCATTATGCAGGCAGTAACGCAGATGCTTCTCGAAGCAGAACTCATTAAGTGCTGCGAGTTGGTGCATTTGCACTAGAGTTTATTCAGTGGCCCAGTAGGACCCACGTCTCCTGGTCTTGAGCCCATGCGCTGGCTCTGTGCTGCTTCCATAGGCATTGAGTCCCTGGGCCAGGGAGTTGTGCTGCAGCCATATCCTGGGAGTGATGGGTGTATGGCCCTGCTACTCAAATCACAGGCTTTGAGAGCTGAGAACTGCTGGTCTCCCATCCTCCCTTTACCTGGGAATTACAGTCTAGCACAGGGGTGCCTACACTTTTTTTTGGCTTGCAATCTACCCTTTCAATGACCAGCACAATGCAATATTGATTCTAGGGTTGACCGTGTATGGGGGGAGAGGGAACTGATTCAGCTTAAGACGTATTGCTACGTAATTGCATGCAACTACTCTATGATTTTATGAAGTAAATCTAACTAATCTCTACAAGATTTATCACCACACAATTGCCCTGCACAATGTAAAATGCATTCTTTACCATCAAATAAAAATGTATGTCAAATTATATAGAAACCTGTATTGGCATGAAAGTGAAATTATTAGACCAGTATCATATCTGGACAAAATCCCAGCTTTATATTTCCAACATTGGCCTATCTGTCAGATATTGAAAATGAAATTCCCTGCCTAAAATGGACCAGATTTATTGTGTCACCATCATATTGTGTCTCTGCCCCATATAAAATGCATTGGCAAAGTTATCATGTTACTATCATATAATATTGGACATTTATTTGACCATGCATAATCGTGTCTAGGCTATATCATGCGTGTGTTAGTGTACCGATGTTTTCAGAAGAAGAAGCAGTTTGACCACATTTCATGTCAATGTCATGTCATGTCACGCGGTCTACCAGCATGGCCTTGGCGATTGACTGGTTGATTATGATTGACATATTGGGCACCCCTGGTCCAGCCAATCAGTAGCACTAATTGTCCTGTTAATTACCAAGGAGATCTGAAAACCAGGACCAGATTTGGATTTGTGGGCCATGTTTGAGTATCCATGGTGTAGGGCATGGTTTGGCCAGTACAGTTTTCTAAAGGCCTCAGTGATTTTTTGGTTGTTGGTTGTTTGATTTGATTTGGTTGTTGGTTGGTTTGTTTGGTTGGTTGTTGATTTGATTTCTTGTATTTGATCATATAAATACAACAGGTTCACACATATCCCTGTAGCAGATTTCAAGTCCTAAAATCATTCATAAATTGACTGTTTGGTTTTATTTAATAACTAAAATACAAAACAATCACAAATATCTTACTAATTTCTTACCGTTCGCACAGGGTCGAGGGTAAAGTCATAAACCTTACTTCCATGGTGCTCCTTTCGGAGGCAGGCAGAGAGGAATGGCAGGCAGGATGGCTGCCACACGTTTGTGACAGAGCTGGTGATTCATGCTTTGTGCTGGCCGGGTGTTTCGTGGGTGTGCGGGCGCTGTCAGCGAGGCCTGACAGCACGGCTGTTTGGTCAGAAGCTGTTGGTGCCGCTCTGGTGTGGTGGATCCTCAGTGCCAACTAAAACACGAGTGTGGGGTCCAAAGAAGAGGTGATGGCGCTCATGGTTGATTTTGCAATCTGCGGTGGTGCAATAGTAGTTCTCGAACACGCATACACACACACACACGCGATGAGGAACAAACACAGACCTTAAAGAACATCACTCTCAGGTCACTGTCCTGCTGTCTCACATGCATCACATGACAGACTTCTTCCAATCAGAGAGGCCCTTTCCCCTCTGTGATGTCATTATATTTGCGTAGGTATCCAGACTTGTGGAAGAAAGGTGTGAAGCCCTTATTGTTGACAGTGTCAACTGCCCTGCGTTTATGTCATGCCCAGAGCCTTTATCCTGTTCCTCCAACAGGCTCAGGAGGTCATTTCCTTTCATTACACTAGATCTTACCTAGGCAGATGCTTGGCTCGGCTGGTACACTACCCTTATACCCTTGAGCAAGGTACCTGAATAGCTTCAGTAGAATATTCACCTATGTAAATGGGTTTGCATAAATTGCTCTTGATAAGTACATCTGATAAATGCCAAAGTGTAAAAAAAAAAATGTATATAGTTACTCATCCAGTGGCTGCATGTCTTGTATAGATCCACAATATAATGGCATACAACCTTGTGTGTAGTGGGTGTTAGATAATGGTGTCAAAATGTTAAGCCTTTGATTATGCTGAGGGGACCTGAGCCACAGAGTGGATATACTAGGGGGGCTTTGAGATTTAGAAAGTTTGGAAAAACTTGGTATAAAGCAGCGTTCCCCAGCCTTGGTCCTGGAGACCCATCATTCTGGCCATGTCCTGATTAACCCGGCACAGGGCCCCTGGTGGTCTGGGTTCACGTCCCCCTACATACCCAGCTGATCATCCAGACATGATGCCGTCTGTTCTTTATTCCAGCCGAGCCCTGCTTTATTCAGGGTGGATTGAGCTGCTATCATTTATATCTCCATGATGAAACACCTGTTATTAAATCTCTGTGTGAGAGAAGTGCACTTGGCAGCTTGTTTGTGCTAATGGAAAGCTGGAGTTGTTTGTTCGGTATATATTTTAATAGATGTCATTTCACTATATTAGCAGCAGCAGTCTCAATTAAGTTTAATTAGTTGTTCAATTAATTGTTCCGGGCCCCACTGAAGAGTTAATTACTCTATCAATAAAGCTGAAAGCCTGTCTATTACTAATGTGCTTAGGATATTAGACACAAATATAAATAACTTGCTGGAGATGCTGATTGGCACACATTGCAGGTATTGGGTCCTGGCTGAGAACTACTGGCTACAGCAGAGTGATCTTCATTCCTGGTCCAGGACAGCCGCTGGGTCCGCCGGTTTTTTGCCTTAGTCTTGATATCAGCAAACAATTCAGACCCAAGAAGCCAGGTGAAGCGAGTTAGCTGTGTAATCAGCTGCTTTAATTGATCAATTAAGTGACAAGTAACAACAGGAACCAGCGGACCCTGCGGCTCTGCAGGACCGTGAGTGCAGACCCCCTGCTGTGGCACCCCTGGGGGAAGGAAGGTCGCAGCCGGCAGGGGACGTCCCTGTCTCATCACCCCGCCTCGCATCGCGCCCGCAGTCTGCCTGCGCCAGCTGCACGTGAAGCATGACCTGTCAGCCAGCGGGCTGCAAGGTGAACAGAAGCTTCCGGGTTTAAGCACACACTCCAGAGGACAAATGTTTGTGTGCACTCTGAACTGGTAAAGGGTGCCGCGCTGATGAGTAGGGGGTAATCCCCCTTTGGGGTTTGAACGTGCCCCTCCCAGCCCACCCCTCGTTCCAGGTCTGAATGAGTAATTCGGGAGAGCTGTGCAGGAAGGGAGGGTGCAGAGAGACCTGGGTGTCTGTTTTTTTTTTTTTTTTAGAGTTTCACTTCCTCCTTCTCCTCAGGGTGTCAGTTAGTGATGTGGCATCATGTTCCATGTCTTATTGTTCCCTAGCTCAGCTTGACCTTGCTCCAGATACCAGGGATTTAAAGCCCAAACTATTCGTCTGTTCAGGATTCTGGCTAATTAATGAATAATTGTGTTGGAAGAAAAAAGAAAGTTTGCCCTTCCGAACGGCATGTTTACTTTGGGGTGGACCAAGTTTAATTTGGATTCACCCTGGATGTTTACAGTAAACTTTGTGGGGGGAAAAAATAAAACCTTCAACAAAGGTAAAAAGTTTCTTCAAAGGATTCAACCTTACATGTTTTATCAGTTTTTTATGTGGCAGGATACCCAGGGGAACTATTCAAATGGTCTGGCACAAAGTCGAGGCCCTGGCCTTAAATGCCTTACGTATACTCTGAAACATAACTCTGAAACATTTTCTTTTTGTGTGCCAAGGCACTAGACTGATATGTTCTATTTGCAGCATACATACTACAAGCAACTTGTCTCAAATTATAAGAAAAATAAAAAGTAACCCGTATCAATTTGCAATAATCACAGATGTTTCAGCCCTGAGACTTCAAGTAGCTTGGAATACAAAGAAAAAACTTTTCACACTTTTTATGAGTGCAAGCTTTTTTATGACTCTTTTTAAAATGTCTGTAAATTGACCAAGTTGCTGCTTGGAAACGATCGATTTCCCGTAAAGGTTTCCCTGAAAATGATTTGCCACACTTTGGAAACTAGCGCAGCGAACAGACAACACAGCTGAAGTTTAAACCCAGCCCCTCCTGTGACATCACACCTGAAGTTAAACGCAGCTGTGTCCTTCTGCTCCTGTGACAGCACAGCTGAATTTTAAACCCAGCCCCTCCTGTGACATCACACCTGAAGTTAAATGCAGCTGTGTCCTTCTGCTCCTGTAACAGCACAGCTGAATTTTAAACCCAGCCCCTCCTGTGACATCACACCTGAAGTTAAACGCAGCTGTGTCCTTCTGCTCCTGTAACAGCACAGCTGAAGTTACTGTAAACCCAACCCTTCCTGTAAAAGTGCTGCTCATGTGATCACATCATTATCTACCTGTAAAAGACAGATTTTTTTAAAAACATTTTAAGGAAAGTTATTTGATCATTGTTGCTGACATCAAGACAAAAATGTATTTCAATTGTGTATCATTTAAGTTTATACAGAAAACACTGCATTTTTTTTCATTATCTCTATTTTGTTGAAGAATGAACTCATGATGACATTTTCTTATAAAAGATGATATTAAATGAAATATTATGATTAAAAATGTCTTATATTTGTAAATGGGGGTTTCTGTACAAAGCGGCACTAAAAAGGTTTTCCTGATAGTTTGGCTTTTATATGCTGTTCACATTGCTGATATTTGTCAAATTGTAATTTTGAAAACAATAAAAAGCAGAATTTTCCCATAAGGAATTTCACATAGAGAAAATATTGCAGCAGAGAATGTATGCCCAGTCTCAATGGGGTGATGCGGATGCAGGAAACTTGCTATTATGTAACAATTTTGGTGATCAAGACAGTGAGTTGACTTATCTGAGTTAGACTCACCTCTGTCCTCTGCATAACCAGAATGAGTCTGATGTGTATCCAATGCTGGCTTCCACTGAAAATAATATTTATTACTGAAAGTTTTTACATGTTGCAATAAGTAATATGTTAGAATTTTACTTTGTTTATCTAAAATCATAGAAAATCAGGAAGAAATAAACTGTATTTCAGCTCTTTAAGTAGCTCAGTGACTAAAATGATCTGTACAGTTGTAAAGCATTTTTATAAATTTTGTATAAATTTCTGATGAGTATTCCCCTTAGTTACAGTACATTGCAATATTAGGAAAACAAATTTAATAGACTGAGTGCACCTGGGAGTACATTTATTATACACCCCATGGTTTGGAACTACCCTTAAGATGGCTGACACTCATTGACTTACCATAGGCAGCACCATTTTCTCTCTGTGTCCCTCTCACCACATTGTCTTTCTGCTCGCCCCTCTCCATCACTCGATCATTTCTCCTCTCTGTGTATCTCTCTCTCTTCATCTCCAGGTCCGGCGTGTCACTGCTTCTGTGTGTCGCTTCACTCCACCGCCATCCACTCGCCTCCTACAATCACGTGTAGCTGAACTTTGACCCTCTGACCTCCCTCGCGCCAGGTTGCCATGGCGCTCTCCTCGCGCTTAAAGCTGTGGGAGCAGAAGGGAGGTGCAGAACGGCGTCGTGCCATGTGCCGCCTGTTTTCTCGCTTGTAATGCGCAGCTGGATGCGACGCAGATTGAAAAACCCTTCACTGTCAGATTCACAGTGCATAATCTCAGCATGCATGAAAAGCCTTGGCTGAGTATTCGCCGATATGCAAGCTTGGGTCTAGGCCCAGTCGAAACTAACGGCACGACTACAGCATCAGTGCTTCTCCATTTGCTGAAACGCAAAAAAAAAAACACACTAAATTTGAGACTAATACATTTATGAATTTTCAGCTACCTGTTATTTTGCCCCACTAAATTATTCTGGTTTCATACTCGCGTTAATGCAGGAGCCGAGAAGCAGGAAAAAATACACGGCATTCTGTAAATAGATATTCTAAGGTCTTTTTTTATATTACTGTACAATGTGCTGGATTACTGACCCAGGCTTGAACCACAATAAAATAATTACTCAAGTTTCATGGAGCCAACTGTCTTTCAGCTTCTGACATCTGTGTTGTTTATTGATCATAAAATGTACACAGCCAAGGGCTGCATTGCGAGATTCAAAGAGAAAGCGCTTCATTTGAATGAAAAGTCACGCTCTAGCTAGCTTGCTCAACATGAGTAAATTAAAACAGAATTTGCTTATATTTTTATTAAATATTATTAGCCAGCGTAGCAAAAATTAGTTCTGATCAAAATGCCAAAACATTATTTGTAGGTAATGTAATCCCGCCAATCCCATTATTTCATCCTGCTTCAATTAAAAGTGTTATAATTAAAACGATTTTGAATGAACAACATACATTTATAGTGTTCTTATTGTGCGTTGGCATATTATGGAAAAAACAGTTACTTTTAATGTAACTGAATTAGCGTAAAATACAATATTTCAGCTTTGGGTTTTGACTGGGGTCAGTTGCCACAAAAATAATAAAATCCCAGTTTTTGTGACCTGTGCATTTTCAGCCGGCAGTATACAGTAAGTGGACCGTTTCTAAACAGTCCAATCACAATTCTCCATCAAGCCACTTTGGTTTTTGGTAGTTGTGATTGGACAGTGCGATTGAAGGCCAGTTTAAAGGCGTGTCAACAGAAACTATATCACGCAATATCACTTACACTGATCTCTGTCAGGGCAAACCCACTGCTGTTGCTGCATTTCCTTAGAAAAAAAGCACTTGCTAACTTGTGTGTCTGCATGTCTGTGTGCATCCTCCATTTTGTTTCATCACTTTTTATGTCTGTCATTCTCTGGGAGGGGCAAGTCCCTCATGGAAATGTTTGTGTCCACTCCGCGCCAGCGGTCCACATCATTCTCCACTCTCATTCACTTTGTCCACACAATGCCCGACCCACTGTCCTGTCGACTCTGTCCATATTTACACCTCCACCACCCACCCCCCCCCTCCCCCCTCCCCCCTCCCCCTGCCGCTCAACATCTTAAAGTTTGGACATTCAAAAGTGTTTCCCGGGCTCCTGTGAGACTCCAAACCTGGAGAGACACAGTGTCTGCTGGTTCTTGGTGTGTTTCAGCACTTCCATTAATTTAAGTCATTGATTGGCTAAAGAGTCCATACAAGTTGCTTCCAAGGCCCACGGTGGCTGTTGATTTAACTGAAAGTAAACTACAAAAACCTGCTAAATTGAATTAACTGGCTGGCTAAAGAATCCATGCACCTTGTTTATAAGGCCTAAATTGGCTGATGACAGAAAGGAAACCACACAAGCCCCCAGACACCATGACCTTCCGTGACTGTAGTCTGACGTGCCTTCTCTAACGGGGTGAGTGAGCGAATGTAGGATTCCTCCATCGCCATGTCATTCTCACACAGGGGGAAGGAAGAAATAATACTGTGATATCATTCAGGTTATGAGGGGATGGAAGTCACTGTTCTGGAAGCTTCTTTCCATTGGGATAGCCCTCTCCACTGTTACCTCTCTCCTTCTCCTCCTGAGCACCCCATTTACAGACAGGGGACAGTCAAGCCACATTTAACAGCCCAGCCCCATTTAGAACAGTCGTAATGGTCAGAGTGTGAACCACAGAGAGCTCTCCAATCCAGGAATTCCATTTGGACTGTCAAATCTGTGGTGTGAGCCTCTCACAGTTTTGGACATGGAAATACGCTATTTTATTTCAATATATTATCAAGATATTACAACACTTCACAACATATTGGTAAATATATAATTTATTGTCAGATATTGAGATATATGACACTGCGGATAAATATACTTATCATAATATATTTATATATTGAAGTATAATCCAATTTAATATGGGCATATCTTGGTTTTGAAATGCTACTTCTCCCAGCAGGATCTCACCAGGGTCATTCACTCTGAAAGACCACTGGGCATAGCTATCAGGGTATATCTGTATACAGAACTGCCACAACTTAGCATACGGCCTGTGATAGCGGTTGGAGAATTAGCATTCTAAATTCCAAGTGGTGGGTGGAGCACTGCATGATGGAAAGCTAGTTTATACCCATTAGTACTGAATGATATCAGCAATGATTTCAATAATCATAAGCACCCAGGAAACAATTCATACAGCAAGAAGCTGGGTTCTGACGTCCAGAAAGTGAGGTTATGGAAAATGCCTGATGAGTGCAACCCCCACTGTGTGAAACCCCCTGGGTTGCTCTGCCTATGAGGCACAGCCGGCTGTGACTGTAGATCAAGACCAGCAGCTCTCTGGCACGTACAGGGAGGCACTGCCTGTGCTGAGAATAGAGGCTGAGGCTGTTACTGTCAGGAGGGGCAGTACTGACCTCAGGCTGGGTTAACAGCCCTCAAGGGCACAGTTACACTCCTATCAGTCATACACAGTGGCTAAATGGGTCATCTGACTTAAAGAGGACTGCCAATTAAGACCTGAAAAAAGTGTGTCTGAAACTGCTGTCGTTGTTGCTGAGAGCTACCCATCCCTAACGTGGACACAAACATCGCCGTGCGCATGAGTGCGTGTTCATGTGCATGTGTGAGCATCTGTAGATGTGTACGTGCGTGAATTTGTATGTATTTGCATGGCTTTGTAACTGTGTACCTGCGTGTGCATGGCTGAAGTTTTTAATAATAAGGTGTTGCATTCTGTGTGTCTGTCAGTGTCAAAGGTGGAAAATCCAATTTCAGAAAGTAAAAGTTCTGCTCAGTATTTTGTTACAGTCACCTTGATTTGCTAATTAGTTCAATTCTTCAACAAGGAGGTCATGAGTGGAAGAAACACAGGATTTTTACTTTCTGACCCCTGGCTGGACTTCCCACTTCTGGTCTGTGTCTGTCTGACCTGTCCTGCGTCTCGGTCAGTGTCACTGACTGAGTCAGTCAGTCTTACTGTGTCCCCCGGGGTTTCTTTGTACAGATCAAGGAGGAGAAGAAGCCTGCTTCACCTGCTCAGCCACCCCCACCCCTCTCTGCGGTCCCCGGGGGCTTCCTCAAGCAGCTGGTGAGGGAGACCGAGAAGGAGAAGCGGCAAAAAGAGCCAGAGATCAAAGAGGAGAGAGTGGTGAGAAAGGGCAAGGGGAGCTTGGGAATTGTGGGTAACTGTGTGGTCTGCATGAGTCTGTGTGTGTGTGTGTGTGCACGTGTGTACTTTCACTGACCTGGTCTACACTTTACATGCTGTTCCACAGCCCAGCAAGCTGAGCGACAACCTTGTCCAGCAGTTTCTGCTTCCTGACGAGACTCCGCCCATCCTGGAGGCGGAGATGGCCCTGCGGGCCGAGCAATTGGTCAACGGAGAGCAGGGTCGTCACATGCCGCTGGCAGAGAAGAAACGACAGATAGTGTTGCAGAGGGCCGAAAGCAAACGCACAGAAGATCAGCAGTCGCGGGAACAAACGCCGCCTTCGTGGCAGGAGACCACCGACAAAATGGACGGCACCATCCAGGAAGCAGAAACACCAGAGGTGCAGGAGGAGAAAGCCAAGCAGGTGGCCAAAATGCAGGAGGTGCAGGAGGAGAAAGCCAAGCAGGTGGCCAAAATGCAGGAGGTGCAGGAGGAGAAAGCCAAGCAGGTGGCCAAAATGCAGGAGGTGCAGGAGGAGAAAGCCAAGCAGGTGGCCAAAATGCAGGAGGAGAAAGCCAAGCAGGTGGCGAAAATGCAGGAGGTGCAGGAGGAGAAAGCCAAGCCGGTGGCCAAAACGCCGAAGGTGCAGGAGGTGAAAGCGAAGCAGGTAGAACAGGAGGAAAAGGAAGAGGAGAAATCGGTGAAGGAGCAGAGGCAAGAGCCAGAGGGACAGCTTGCAGACTACAGAGTGACTGAGCAGAAGAATGAGGTGGGGCCAATGGAGTCGCCCTCATCCTTCACTGCACCTTTCTGTTCCCAGAGCTCACACATTAATGAGACCACAGGAGACATATGGTACACACACACATGCTTAAGATTATATACACATATAAACACACACACAACACACATACCGTTCAAATACACAAGCACATTTCAGTCCTGGAGGGACCAAGAGGTTTTGGTGGTTTCCTGTCAATCAGTAGCTAATTTAGGCTTTGGAAACTCAGTGTGTGTATGAGGTCAGTAACCCTGGTCCTGGAGAGCTACAGGGTGATTTTTTGTTGTCACTCAACACTTATTTGATCGGTTGATTGTAGCTATCTGACCTCCCCTAGTTCCTTGGGTCTAAATTGGTTTCAATGTTTAAGGTTAAAACAGAAACCAGCAACCGTGCAGCTTACTGAAAAAACAGCAGACACTGCAGCCATCTAGTACCTGAGTTTGATCCGAATGTCCTGTTTGACCACTTATCTTTTTCATAGCTTTCCTTTTCTTCTATTTTCTCTGTTCCACTTATTTTTTCCACTTTTCTCCCCCAGCCTTTTCATTACACTCCAATATTTCTTTGCATCTTTCGGCAGATGCTGTTATCCAGAACAGCCTACAAAAATGCTTGGAACTTTAGAATAAGATACAGTAGCTATGCATTCATGTATTACCCAGTAAAAACTGCAGAGACAATTTGTGAAACTTTGTTTTTTTTATATGGTAAGTACATTCAGACTAGGGTAAGTAAGGGTTAGGCACGCTTTAATTGTATTTAGGGTCGGTAAGTGCTTAGTCCAGGTTTTCTCAAAGGGCCTGCGGTGGAAGATGGGAAGTGATGAGGAGGTGGATCCACCTCGTAGGCACCATGGCGGGAGGGAGTCGTGACCTGTGCTCTTCTCTTTCCTCTCCAGCCTGTGAGAGACGTGTGGTATGAGGCCGGGACCGTGTGGTATGTGCACAAGGATGGCTTCACTCTCGGTGAGTCTGAGTGTCTGTGTTTCTCTGTGTTTTAGTAAGTTGCAGGGACATAGGAGTGAGCACATTTTCTCCCCAGCCCCTACCCCCACCCGCTCGCCCACAATAAATATTATAGTTGGTGGAAAAGTTCATTGGTTCCACCAGAGCCAGCTAGGGGCATTAAAGATGCAGACACATGCTAGCCTCATCCATTCTCACCTGCAAGAGCTGGCTTTGTTGTTTATTATTCTGCATGTGTGTGAGATACAGGTATCTCCTAGTCAGTCATAGGCTAACAGTAGACACCCTCAAGACGGCACAAGAATTTAAGTATCATGTGTATTCAATTTCATTAAACCATATTTAACCCTGTACATGCGTCAAACGTAGTAATATGATACTTTGTGCCAGATGAAACGTTGGGACTGGGTCCATTTCTGTACTGGTTTGGTGGCGCCTTTTTGAATGAAGGAATACTGGAAATAAATGAAACAAAGTCCGCCAAATCAGACACTGGCTTCGATACTTTTGGCAAACATTACAGCGTATTCCAGCTTCAGAAAATCTATCGATAGCTATATGTGCCTCCTGTCCCCCCGTTTCCTACATCACTGCTAAGTTACAAGGTTGTCAATCACAATGTAGCCTCAATAGCCTCAACAATAGCTTCAACAAATAGGACACTGTGACTCTGGAGAGTGCCACTTTGAAATAATCTAATCTAAATACCTTTCATTTTAATTATATATTTGTGTGTGCACTATGTATTTATATACTCCAGAGCCCTATAGTGATGAGGAAGTGGGTAATATGCTTTCTTTGATAAGTTCTTGCAAGTGGATTGCAGTAGCAATGCTTGTCTGGTGACAACTGATAAGAAGTTGTCTTTCCATAGTCTAATCTAGATTGCATGAAAACACACATGACCTTCTCTGTGTCTTTGAACAAAGGAAGTGATCCTATCTTCCATATACATAAAATGATTGCTACAAGCTTTTTTGGTAGCCATTTTAGTATGACCTTCATAACAGATTAGAACTAACAGTGCTGTGTTTTCTTCATTTTTTTAATTCAGCATTTAATTTGGGCATTATATGATCAAAGGTAAAATCTTATCTTTTCAGCACATCGTATAGTTCTAATTTTCAACACTTGTGTCTTGTCAGAATTCAGCAGGGAAAAAGTTTGTTTATTCAGATTTGAATGTCAGCCATAAGCTTTTTGCTCTGGATGAGATCACAGTTGCTTTGGTGCATTGCGTAGCACTAAACAGTTCTGCTGAAAGCCATGTTTTAAGAAGACTAACTACATAGTCACATCCCCAAATTACTAGGGCAGATATGAGTGCAGATATTGTCCATCCATCCATTTGTTAACATATTTGGTCACTGGTCAATATGCAAATCATTTGGGAGTATAAACCTACAGTCTGTCTTTGACTGATTATTAGGGGCAGAAGAGGGAGACCCTTTATTGAGCCATATGGAAGGCCTGCAGTGATTAATCCAATACTGGAAGTCTTGCCAAGAGTAGCAGATTTATTTGGGCATTCTCTGAAAACAAGACAGGAGCCAAATGAGCACTACCAGTTGCCAGAGACACAGAACAACTGGCTTTCTAGCCAAGTGACAAAATAGCAAGGGGGTGGTGCCCTGGCCAGACTTTTCTAGTACAGCATTAAATTCATGAAGAAGAAAAAGGGCAGTGGAATGCTTGTTGGCTGCCAATTATGATGTCATTTGTGATTCTTCACAAAGGAGTTGGTCTGTGGCCATTCAGCCTTGAACAACCGTGTCACAGACTCAAAAGCAGAGAGGCCTGGCATTGCTGATGAGGATTAGAAACCAAGCAGAAGCTAAAGTAGAAACAGTAAAATGGAACTTTAGATACCTGTTTCATGTACACACAGGGTGGATGCTTTGTTAAAGCAGACTTGTAATCCCAATTAAACAGAGTAGGAAGCAGCAGGGCGTAGCAGTAATCTTTCTGGACAGAGGACTGACATTTTGAAAGGTCTAATGCTTCGGATGAAACAAGGATGAAATATTTTCTGTCAGCACTCAATAACTTATTAAAACAGTGGGCTAGTTTGAGACACATTTTATGAGTTATTAATGTATCGCAATATTCAAAACCTTTTTGTGTCAGGATTATTTACATTTTATTTTGATCCATGCATTGGTGGATCAAATGGTTTTCCGTCAGTGATGTTGATTTCAGAAGTTTTTTTTTTTCTGTTTTCTCAGATTCGAGAATTATAATGGGTGCAATAATAGTGGGTGGTTATCCCCCGAACACCCCTCCCTCCAGGGCCTTAACTCTTAATAAAATCAAAATAGTAATAATGTATTAACATTGTTATCTGCTTAAGCCCTTGAATGGTGTTAACTTGAGCTTTAAAACCTGACAGCTGTTTGCCATGAAGGGCAAAGTTACATGTCGCTTGGCCATAGTCATCTACTGAATCTACCTCCGTGAGGTTATTAAGCGGGTTGCCCATTGTTTTGTACACTGCGGTAAGATGATACATGTGCATTTTTTGCCACCTGTCTTCTTGTCCTTAAAGTGATTAGGTATACAATTTCTGACCGCTTTGTTAAATCACTTCAGGTTTTCCCAAAGTCTCCTTTAGCTCCATTGCAGCCAGCATTTGGCGATTCATACTCTAAATCTGGAATTGCATGCTGCATAATGAAGGTTTACATGCCAGAGGCTGGCCTCTAAAGAACCCGGTGCTGTGCTAATTCTGTCTTTAAGGGACAGGTCACTATCCAGAGTTTTTATATTTATGTCATTTATTAGTGTAAACTATACGGTTTTACCATGACAATATGCCTCCAGAGGTTGTATGTGTATAGTCTATGTTACTTGATTATTTAGAAAAGTAAATGAAATAAAATAAATCAATGAATTAACAAATTAATAAATCAATAACACTTAATCTTAATTTTCTTAATTCAATTTTTGGTTGAAAGCATTTCCTATAACCATGTAATCTACACTCAAAGAAATTCCAATATCAAAGTTACTACACAGGTCCTTGGGAGTGAAGAGCGCTCCTAGTTTGGAAATTAAATGTCCATACTGTAAAAATACATAAGATACTTGGCTGCTGCACATGGGTAAAACAAATTGCCATAATGTAATCTTTTTGAAGCTCATTGTCCAATATCTGATCCACCAACGCATAAGGCATTTGTTCACAACAGAAATACTGGACAAAATAAAATACCAATATAAAATTACCTTTCATGTTTTTGTGAAAAAGTTGCCGAAGTGCTTTTTTATGCATGCAGGATTCGATTGTTAGTGATAGCTGACCTTTCCCAGCATGTTGAAATGTATTTCCATCATAAACAGCAAACGATAGCTGTGTTCACATGTGGTAATTACCATACCTCCAATGGTTTTTGTCACAGCCACACAGCTGAAGCCAGATGAGGGCACTCCTGATTTGCCAGAGGGGCGGGCGCGGGTTCGACTGGAAACAGACGGGTCGGTCCATGACGTGACCGAGTACGAGATAGAGAAGGTGCGTTTCCTATGCCGACATCTTTTTCCTGGTTTTGGTTGCCCGTCATAACCCTCTCCCCATGATGCTCAGCTGACACTCTGTGAGCCTCTAATTTCCTGGTCTACTTTTGCTTCCCCAGTGAACATTTTTGTGGTGAAAAGTTGGTCACATCTAGGCATTCAGATGAAAACCCGGCTACATTTAGTTGAAAAGTTTTCTCGCCAACTAGGATGTAGCCAGGCTATGTCTGGGTAAAACCTGTATTGGGCTTAACCTACTCCATGAATGTCAATCTAGATTTCCCCCCCTTCTAGATGTCTAGATTCCAGCTTTTGCTCACTAGGTACCTCTCTCTCTCTTCAACACCTGACTTACTGCTGGGGTGAGAACAGCAGTTAGATCCCTTCCAGGTCTTGTTGGAGGCAGGTTAGTGCACTCAGAGTGTATGGCAGCAGCAGGCAGCTCCCACTTTGCATTGTAGTCAGACGTACTTCTAATCAGACATGGAATGGCGCAAACTGATCCCAGTGCTATGTCCATCCCAGTCCATTTTGCTTGTGATTCATCTGTCCAGTCTGAAAAACATCTGTGACTGATAGAACATCAGTACCAATACAGTCTGAGCAGTTCCTGTAAGATCAGAAACAGCTCAAACAGCACTGATCCAGGATCAGTACTGGCATAGGATCTCCTCCCCAGTAAGAAGGAGATCCTGTACTTACTGTGTTTGCTGTACTCCACGGCCATTTAGCGTCTGCTAAAGAGCGACTTACAGTGCAAGAGCAAAGAGGCAGGATCTCTCTCCACGCTTCTCCTCTTGCTCAAACACCTCACCCTCTGCCCTTCCCCTCACTGCCCCCCCCACCGCTACGCTCTCCCCAGGTGAACCCGGCGGAGTTGGACCTGTGTGAAGACGTGAGCGAGCTGGTGAGCGTGAACAAGTCCAGCCTCCTGCACACCCTGACCAGCCGTGCCAACGCCCAGCTGCCCCTCACCCACGCTGGGCCCAACCTCCTGGCCCTCTGGCCCCCGCAGGGCCCCCACGGCAAGGTGGGGTGTTCAGTGACTCCATGGAGCCTTAGATCCACCAGAGCTGCATTACTTTACATTACAATGTCTTCACTTAGGAAGCATTCAACAATCAATATTTGGTGGAGTAACCCTAATTCTTCTTTAAAAAATATGGGGCGCTCTCTTATTTTTTCCAAAGCTGTATTTATGCATTAAGCATTGAATGTAGGTTAACTATGCCAACCTACAATCATGGTACATCATCAATAAAACCTCAATTAGCTACATTACATATGGATGCTAGGATGGGAGGGGAACTAAGATGGTGTCGAAAGAACTGTCGGGAAAGTATTATATTGTGTAATTAACTGTTTACAGAAGTAGATCAACATACATGCTTACATTTTG
>NC_057946.1:13914406-14079406 GCF_018555375.3 Anguilla rostrata
GAGGTCAGTGAAGCACGGCCACCACCGCCTTCACAGCAGGGAAACGCTCGCTGCTCATTCTGCGGGCTGATTTCCATGCTGCGTGTGTGTGTGTGTGTGTGTGTGTGTGTGTGTGTGTGTGTGTGCCCGTGTGTGTGTGTGTGTGTGTGTGTGTGTGTGTGTGCGCCCCGGTGTGTGTGTGTGTGAGTTTACACGCGTGCGCACATTTGAGTAAGTATGTGAGTGGGAGGACAGTAAGCTGTTTGATGAGAGGAATCTCCCCAGCTGGGCGTTTGAGGTGAGGGTCCGGCGTGTGTTTAACTCTGCCTGTTCTACTGCCCCCGCAGGACTGAGCTCTTTCTCCACCAGCTGCCTGAGGCCAACTCATTCGGCATCTCGCCACCGACCAAGGTAGCAGCACCCTGCTGACATCTCCACGTGCGGTCTGGAGGGATGAATGCCAGCTTAGTTTATGCATGTACCCTCCTGACCCATGTCATGAAAAAATGATCTTTGATTTAGTGTACTCTCTCTTTCTCTCTCTCTCTCTCTCTCTCAGGTGGAGGAGAGACAGAAGGCGTCAGTGGCCTTTGCAAAGCTGACTGTTGCCATGGAGACCCTGGGCTTCTCAGCCAATGAACAGCGCGCAATCTGGCATGTGCTGGCTGGGATATACCATCTGGGTGCGGCAGGGGCGTGCAAAGGTGAGGATGGACCTTGAATGTGGTACAGTCTGAGGTGCAGCAGCACGGATATAGGGTCTCTCTGCCCATCTCTCCACATGAGGAATGTATAACTTCGGCTTTCTTCCCTGCGTTTCAGAGGTTTGCATGAACACACCATTCAGAGAAAGCAGAAACGAGTAATTCAGGCAAAAACATTGAATTCCCTCATTTAAATAATGTTCTGCCAAATGAGTGTTTTGACTCAATAAATCATGCTCTTAAAAAGATTTTACAGGTATGAATGTCATACTCATTTTCTTCCTCTTACCTTACTTTCTACAAAACAGTCTCACAAAACAGAAATGACCTCATTCACATCACACAAAAAAGAATAGCTGATTTTTCACTTGAGTAATCTTACTGTAATTGGATAAAGACACTCTTCCTGTTCTGCACGATCCATTATATGGTGTTGTGCTGAGACTTTTACACAAGGAAGTGTAAAATACAGGGTTTTATATCACGCAATTTCATCTGTCAGTCTTTGGATCATTCTCTTTCAGTTATGTCGGGTCACGTCTGTTTCAGTCAGGGAATGAGAATGCACTAGTTGGTCACTAAGCTTGTGTGTCAGTCATGACGTCAGTCGATCCTTGTCCACACCATTCACAACATCAGTCAGTGCCTGTGTCAGTGTGTTAGTCAGTTATGAGGTCAGTCAGTGTTTCAGTCAGTCTGTGTCCCAGTCACTTTATCAACTGCTCTGTGAGCCCCAGTTTCTCTTACTGGAGCTGCTCTTCTTTCCCAGTGGGGCGTCGGCAGTTTGTGAGTTTTGAAAGCGCCAAGCTGGCGAGCACTGTGATTGGCTGTGAGGGGGAAGATCTTCACACTGCTGTCTTCAAGCACCACCTTCGGCAGTTACTGCAGAAGGCCACAGGGGGCATCAGAGAGCGGCATGCGCCAGAGGGCTCGGAGGAGGGTGAGATCATAGGCGTGTGAGAGGGAGGCTTGTGGGGGAGAGTTCTGGCTGTAAATGCCTAAACACAAGGAAATACACACAAACAGGGTGCTCTGCAAATGCAGTTTTTCTGCTGGATTAGAGTTTCCTCTGTAAATAATGCTGAATTGATATGCTTCAGTGTGTGGGTGGGGGGCGTGTTTGTGCATAAGTGTATTTTGCATGCATAAGTGGGTGTCTACATGTGTGTGCGTGTGTGTATTTAATCAAAGCAGGGTTCTGTGAATAGGCCTAGTTTCAAAGTGTGTGTGTGTGTGCATATATGTGAGTACGAGTACGTGTGTGTGTGTGTGCCTGCCTGTGTGTGTGTGTGTACATGTGTGTGTGTACAATACGAGTGTGCATATTTGTGTGTTTCAGTCTCTCAGTACAGTGCTCTGTTGCAGGCCCCAGGCTGAGTGCCTCACAGTGTGTGGATGGTATGGCCAGTGGCCTGTATGAAGAGCTCTTCACTGCCATCGTCTCTCTCATAAACAGGTACTCAGCCTTTCCACCGTGTCTCCTACAATGACACAATGAGAACTCTAATCTTTTGTACTGTATGAGAGAACTGATGAAGCTGTGAGATTCCGGTAAAACAGGTGTTTCATAAGAGCAAACCATTTCCAGGAGATTTCATTTCATTTACAATTGAGTTTAAAAATGGAATGTCTTTTTTCACATCTAATACCCTGGGCTAGAATAATCTGCCCAACCACTGTAATTATTGGTCCAGTTGAATTATCCCTAACATCGCATATTACCATTTGTGCCTTTGCCACTTTCACCACTGATACTGGGCTGACTATTATAGAACTGGCTCCCACCTACGCTGGGTTTCTCCTGAGATTTGTTTCCACTGTGGAATTTTTTTCGTTACTTCCCCTTGAGTTTTTTTTTTCCTCACTTGGCTGTTTTTGGTTGTTCTAGTTCGGTCTTTCCCATTTTCCTATTTTTCTTGTTTCCAATTTTCCCGTAAAGCCTTTTTGTGACAGTGTCTCTGTAAAAAGCCCTATACAAATAAAAATGAAATGGAAATCAACAGCAGGAGAATCTCGAAACTTCTGGGAGACTGTCTAACATTGTGCTTGAGGCCTTATTTAGATTTTTAAGCCTGGGCCTTTCCTTATGCTCTCCCCGTCTTCCCCGTCCTCCACAGGGGCCTGAGCTCCCAGCAGCTGACCCTGGCCTCTGTGATCATGGTGGATACTCCTGGCCTGCGCAGCCCCCGGCACGGAGGGGAGGAGAGGGCGGCCGGGTTCTCTGAGCTCTGCCACAACTACCTGCAGGAGAGGCTTCTGGAACACCACTACACACACACCTTCACACAGACGCTGGACCGCTACGCACTGGTACTCACACCCTGTCTAGGGTCTCACGCGTGCGCGCACACACACACACACCCACAACACACACACACACACACACACACTTTCACACAGACGCTGGACCACTATGCACTGGTGCTCACACCCTGTCTAGGGTCTCACACGCGTGCGCACACACCCACACACACACACACACACACACTTTCACACAGACGCTGGAGTGCTACGCACTGGTACTCACACCCTGTCTAGGGTCTCACACACGTGCGCACACACCCACACACACCCACACACACACTTTCACACAGACGCTGGACTGCTACGCACTGGTACTCACACCCTGTCTAGGGTCTCACACGCGTGCGCACACACCCACACACACACACACACACTTTCACACAGACGCTGGACCGCTACGCACTGGTACTCACACCCTGTCTAGGGTCTCACACGCGTGCGCACACACCCACACACACACACACACACACTTTCACACAGACGCTGGACCGCTACGCACTGGTACTCACACCCTGTCTAGGGTCTCACGCGTGCGCGCACACACACACACACATTCACACAGACGCTGGAGCGCTACACACTGGTGCTCACACCCTGTCTAGGGTCACTGCATGCTTGCACACATACAAGCGTGCACACACACACACGCACACATACATACACACAAACACGCACGCGCATGCTTGCATACATGTGCACGCACACACATGCACATACCGCATACAGCATGCACACATAGTCACATACATACACTGATCTAAGGCATACACTCTTGGTATTGTTGCAACTAATGCCACTGCGTACTGTACCCAAATGTACATGGGCATACACGTAAATGCACATGAACACTCTCGAAAGCTTGGCCAATACATGCAACTATTGCTGCCATGACTAAAGTCTCCATTCGCAAACATTGTGAAGCACCTCTTTGAGCATACGCAGATTGTTATGATATACAGTGCAGTACTAGATCTTAGTTTCACCTGAATAAACTGCACAGGGGGAAAACAGCAGGTTTGCCAAAAGCTTAAATTGAATTCAGACACGCACAGCCCCTATTTCTGCTCTTCTGAATATTTTGTTGACATGTAGACATAGTACTACAGCGGTGCTGACAGTTTTTGGCACGATGAAGGTCTCTTGCATAGTCACATTTTAGCCTTTTTATATTGTGGGCTCTCATTCAGCTCAAAGCATTTTCAAAAGGCCTGGTACTCATCCAAGTCCTTTCCCAGCTTCTAGCAGAAGGGATTAAACTATTTTGATTGTCTGTAAAAGTGGAAATTGCCCTTAGCATGCTCACTGAATCTAGAACAATAGCACTGAGCACTGCAATGTGAAATATACAAGGCTTTTACTGCTAACATAAAGAGTGTACCGTACTCATCATTTCTAATGCCTTTTTAATGGTACCGGGCAGTGGAAAGTGGAAAGGAGGGGGTTATTAAAGATGAAAAACAGTGTTATTTCTTTAGTGTTTTTATAGCTTTGAGTACGCTCTCACTCATTCTCCCTGCAAGCTACAAAGTTTTGCACTAGTGAGAATTGGGGGAGGATGGGGGGCTATTGCTTTTTTATTTGTATTGCTCAGGACCTAACTTTAACCCAGAGAGGTTCTTTCAGTGTATTTCTGTTGTAATGCGCTGTTATAGTGCGCATGATGCAAACTCACTCAGCCTGGACGTTGTCAGAACCCAACGCTGTCGGAAGACTGTTCTGAAGACGGCTATACTCCTGATTACGGTTTTACGGCATTTGTAGATTTATTCGTTTTGAGATGAAAATGCAGGCAGTACTATCAGTGATGTGGATGATGCGATCATTCTGCTCATTTCCAGGAGAAGGTCCCCGTGGATTTTGGGACTCCAGAAAGCAGCCCAGCTCAGGTTGTGTCTGCCATCGACCTACCAGCGCTCCAGGTAACCGGACCTTCCCGGAATGACTTCAGGCTAAGTAACATGCCCAGGCGTACAGCAGTAGTGTCTCACCTGGGAATTAAACCTGCAGCCTGTTACAAGCCCGGTTACCAGCCATTATACCAGACTGTACAATACCAGGGGCTGTTATAATCAGTTGAGTGTTTGGCTGTTTATTCCTGTAGGACCGAGCGTTGAGCTGATCACAGTGATTCAGAGATGGAGACTTGTAAATGATGTCATTTCAGTTGTTGCACTCATTCCCAATCCCTCGTTCAGGTGCGGGCGGCAGAGGGAGATCCCAGGGGTCTTCTGTGGGTGCTGGATGAAGAAATGGCCACACCCGGATCCACCGAAAACACTGTCCTTGAGAGGGTGTGTCAGTACTTTGGTGAAACAGGTGAGGGTGAATCAGTACTTTGGTGAAACAGATGAAGGTTTCAGTACTTTGGTGCATCAGTACTTGGGACAAGCAGGTGACAGTTTGTTAGTACTTTGGTGTGTCAGTACTTGAGATAAACAGGCGATGGTGTGTCAGTACTTACGTTAAACGGGTGTGGGTGCATCAGTACTGGAGATAAACAGTCGAAGATGTGTCAGTACTTGAGGAAGAACGATGAGCGAACGTCAGTAGTAGAGCAGCCCGTTTGGATATAGCTCCTGACCACCCCGCCCCCCCTCCCTCTGTTGCTCAGTCCGACAGTGTGAGCAGCCCCTGCAGTGTGAGATTGCCCACCACCTGGGTTCTGACCCGATCCGGTACGACCTGTCTGGCTGGTTCAGTCTGATCCAGCACAATCCATCTGCCCTCAATGCCTCTTCACTGCTTCAGAACTCAACCATGTAAGTGACTGTGTGTGTGTGTGTGTTTTTATCCCTCTAACTTCTTCCACTATCACATATTTGGATGAAGTTTTTTTACATTTGAAAGCGTGTGAGTAATTTGTCATTCTTTTCCCACTGCATCATTAATTCTCTGCATCTCTTACTCACGCTCTCTCTCTCTCTCTTTCTCGCTCTCTCTTTCTCTCAGTGGAGTGGTAAAGGCCCTCTTCGGGCCCCGGGCCTCAGTGCCCCCTCTGTGCCGAGGCCTCGGGGGGATTGAGGGGGGGTCTCAGCGGTCGCTGGAGAGGAGTGGCACCGTCAGGAAGACCTTCAGCGGGGGGCTGGCAGCCATCAGGAGGCACTCCCTGTGCATCTCTGTCAAACTGCAGGCGGTGAGAATAAAGCACACATTCACTCCACTCCCTCTCCCATACGCATTTACCTGCATATGTACATTATCATTTCCCCACATGTACTGTACACATTTACACACATATATATACATTTAACCATATATACACATTTACAAACATATATTCTTTACCCACATAAAGTCTATACTACAAACATTTATACATTTACCCCACATATGCACATTTCCCCCAAATGGACACATTCACCCCACATATGCACATTTACCCATGTATACACATTTACCCCACATTCATTTACCCCACATGTACGCTATTACCCAGATACACTCACATCAACCTGAAGGTGGTGATGTTCCCACGCTCATTTCCACTCCCCACACACATTTAACCTTACCCGATACACACATTTCCTCACATCCAACTCACGCATTTAAAAAGCCAATTAGCAACGGAGCAGAACATAATTGAAATATAACTGACACAGCAGCAATAAAGAACATCCAGGAAGCGAATGATGGCGAATGAGAAGCGGCCACGCGGGCGCGATGAATGCGAGGCGGCGGTACTGATGCTTCATCTCTCTCTCCCTCCGTGAAGGACGCGCTGATAAACCTCATCCGCCGCGCCAGGCCTGTGTTCCTGCAGTGCGCGAGCGCCAAGACGGACGGCGGGGGGCTCGACGTCCCCTCGCTCCGCGCTCAGCTGGGCTCCGCCCACATCCGTCGCCAGCGTACCGCACAGGTGAGGCGGGTTCGCGCCCGGCGGCGCCGTCGGCAGGGTGCAGGCCGCCGCGGGTCGGCGCGGGTGCAGGGCCGGTCGGCGGCCCGGTCGGCACGGGTGCAGGGCCGCTCGGCGGCGCGGTCGGCGCGGGTGCAGGGCCGGTCGGCGCGGATGCAGGGCCGGCCGGTGGGCTACTGTGAGGGTGTGTTAGTCACAGAGCCCCAACCTGCCGTGTGACTCAGACCAGCTGCTCAGCGGCTCCTCTGTGAGTCAGTTGTGTGCACTGGCCGACGTGTGTGTGTGTGTGCGTGTGTGTGTTCCACTGACTCAAGTGTGCATTCATCTGCACTGTATGTTCCTGGTTGCCCCAGTGATCTGACGAAAGCAATTGCCTAAATAGGCAAAGTCACATTTATTTTAGTTGCAGTACATCTCTCTCTACCTCTTGCTCTCTTATTTGCATGACAAGAGGATTTGTAACACTCATAGCACTCTTGTAAACAGAAGCTAAATAATGAACAAACGAAATGCTACGCAATGATAACAACCCTACATGCATGATGAAAAACAGAATGCAAAACAAAACAAAAACTGAACAGAGGATGTTTCAGAAATTTTTCAGTTGTGTCACATTTAAGTTACACATTCTCTTAAAACACAACAGGCTAAAACACATAGAGAAGGCAATATTGACATTTCAGTCTTTTTGGCCAACAGTATTTTTCTTGTTATTTTCAGTATTATAAGCACATTGAGCCCAGTTCATCTTTTTAATGATAAATATTAATTTTCACCAATATTCAGAACAAAATTGGTTTCATATGGTATTGGGTATGATATGATACGATGCAATAATACTTAACTGCCTGATTAAATAGAAATATATTTTGCATCATTAAGCAGCAAAGATTTACATAGTTACAAACATGAAAGACAGATCAGACGTCCGCAAAAAACATACAGATATTGCATCCTCATGAATATTTCATGATTAACCCCTCAAAAATATATCACAATGTTGGACCTCACATTCAACATTTGAATGGATTCTGGGACAGAAGAGTGCTGGAATCTTCTGTGTCTGTGCTGTGGGACTCCCTGATGACATGAGCTGAATCTCTGAATGTTACACATGGGAGGTGTTACTGGCAATATTATCTGTCAATCTCACCATTCTCTTATTGTGCTCCTTTTGAAATATCTGTCCTTGTGACTCCCCCACAAGCTTAGAATGTACTTTAAGAAGTCTGAATAGCTTTGGTTTGAGTCGTTCTGGGAGTCTATTGTGCCAGGCAGTGACTCCATAATTCAGTGTGCTCTGAAATGTGGAGCTGAAAGGCACTGTCAGAATGTGCCTGCTTGCTCCAAAGGATCTTAATCTACAAAGGAAATGGATGCTGTGCTTTTGTACGTATATACTGCAGTAAGTATGTGTGGCCGAAGATAGAGTGGAGTCTACAGAAACTCTCAGATATCTATAGGATGATACCTGCTTAATTGTCTCATTGTGAATTAGTACTGGAGAGGGGTATTTATCTTGTGAAAGGCCAAACATTGTTTCCTCTGTCTTTTTTGCGTTAACAATTAAAAAGTTCTTAACACACCTGTCAATGAGCTCAGCAACTTTGTGTTTGGGCTTGGCTGAACCTTCGATCAGCATGGTGTCATTTGAGTACATAATCATGAAATGGTTTGGTGTTGAAGTGATACAGTCATTTGTGTTCAGGGTAAAGAGTAGCGATGAACTGAAGTAGTTGGGTACCCTGCAGACAGAAGGGCTAATGTTAACCCTAACCCTCAGTCTTCTGTTAATAAAAAAATGTACCCTGCTAGTGAATCAGATATGGATTGACCTTGAATTGTTTCATCTTTAACCATTGAATAACATATTGTGTTAAACGCTGATGAAAGGTCTAGACAGAGAATCCTTGCATACTGTATGTGGGTTGCTGTCTGTCTAGGTGTGTATCAACAAAATGAAGGACTGTGACAATCTCATCTTCAGCACTGCAACCTGGTCTGCATGCAAATTCATATGGGTCCAGGTCACTGACCATAGACCTGGGGAGATGTTTAATTGAAAATTATCCATGGAGGATCTGCAGTCGTGTTTCAGAATTTTGCTGATATCTAAAGAATGTGTAATGAGGCCGGCATGTGCTACAGATTCCCCGTGAAGTCACTACATCATTATTTCTCCCTCTATCTCTCTCTCTCTCTCTCTCTCTCTCTCTCTATCTCTCTCTCTCTCTCTCTCTCTCTCTCTCCCCTCCCTCTGTCAGGCTATCCTGATCACATGTCTCTCAGTGATTTCCGCTGCCGTTTCCAGGCCCTGTCGCCACCGGTTATGAAGCGATACGGCTCTGTCTTCATCACCCCAGACGAGAGGAAGGTGAGCCCCTCCACCAACAGACACACACACGCGCGCGCGCGCACTTACACATGCACGCACGCACATCGTCCTCTCATGCATGCCGGTACACAGACACACGTGCACACATGCAGGCGTGCGTGCACGCGTGTGTTCTTGAGTCTCTGTGTCCTCACTCACCCGATTGCGGTTCACAGTGCACCTCCTTCTGTTGCCTCCTTTTGAGCAGCAGGTGGCAGACTGCCTGTCTGTGCAAGCAGCCTTATGATTATTTGGGGAGATCATTATGGCCAGGATGCATTACTGAATGCTATTGTGTTGCTTGTCAAGTTATTTATTTTAAAGACTTTTGACCAACAGTTATGCATAGACTAATTTATATCTTTCTTTATCTATCACTAAAAAGAAGCTTTGGGAGCAAAGGCAGAGATGCTGCTAGGAAATGGAAACAATATCTGTGACAGAAACGGGATATTGAGATCTGGTATTCGCTCGTGTTTGTGTGCTAGCTTGTTTTGGTTTTCTTTTGCTTGGTCAGGCTGCTGTTGCCACTCTTTATAGGATATTATTTATTTTTTACTGTTGCTGTTTTACTGTGTCACTTTCGTTGCTGGTAGTTGCGCGCCAGAATTTTTCTTTCTTGCTTTATGCTCGCTGTTGTTGTTGTTGTTGTTTGATCATTGCCGGCCTGGACGTGTCTAGTCTTGTAATTTAGCTATGGTGGTTGTATATTGCTTAAATTGTTCCTCTGTTTTATAATACAAAATTGCTCCCCCCCCCCCCTCTTGTTCGTTCTCAGGCAGTGGAAGAGCTGTTGATCGAGCTGGACCTGGATAAGAAAAGCATTGTTCTTGGAGTGAGCAGGGTAAGACTGGCCAGCGAGTGAAATAATGAGCTTCAGTCACTGACTGACTGTACTGAAGTACTGACTGGTCAGTAACAGCCACTCTGACAACGACGGATGCTCCACAGCTGACTGTTACCGCTTTGATGCTTTGTCCTGCTTGAACCGGTTCACACCATGAAAAGTGCTCACTGTGTCACCCAGTCACTCTGGATAAGTTGTGTGTGAAACTGACAGTGACCCCTCTGATTCTGCCTGGCTGAAATACATAAAGCCACTGACACACAGAACGGAGTTATCTGAGGCTCTTTTACGCAGTAACTCCGTGAGTCACCGAGAGTATAGAATTCACTGAGTGAGCCCCTGTGTCAGTGAAGTTCAGTGACACATTGCGACTCACTGAATCACTGGTGACCTAAGACGGAGAGCAATAATTGCATTGCGACGCACTGAGTCCGCCCTCTCCCCGCGCCTCCCTGCCTGTCCCACAGGTGTTTATGAAGCGAGGCATCCTGCGCTACCTGGAGCAGCAGAGGGACCAGCTGGTGAGCGGTTGGCTGGTTCTGCTGCAGGCCGCCTGCCTGGGGCATCTGGCCAGGCAGAGATACCGCCGCATGAAGGTGAGAATCTGCCCAGGCTGTGCTGCAGCCACGCTTCAGCTGTGTCCAGCCCGTTACTTTCCAGAAACCTAAACTGGCTTTTAGCTGTTTCTGATAATTCCGTTACTGGCGTAATGGGCAACTGTGCCACTACGATGGCATATTGGTGTGATGCATGATGGGAAGGAGGCCACGCAGGCGTGATGCCCAGGTGTTTGCCGGTTCACCCAGGTGCAGCAAATGGCCCTCAGCTGTATTCAAAGGAACGTGCGAACTCTCGGTGCTGTGAGGAAATGGAGCTGGTGGAGACTCCTGTGCAAAGTGCGCCCCCTGCTGGACGTCAACATCGATGACCAGAAGTTCCGTGCAAAGGAGGTGTGGATTGCGCCATTAATGCTCAGTGGATTTACATGAGATTTCTGCTAAGCACAGGAGTTACTCCATGACTCCCATTTATAAACTTTCAAAGCTGAACAGTTGTAAGGCATGGACATAAAAGGTATGATTAGCAATAGCACTGATGCTACTCTATGTCTGGGGTTCTAGGATGAGATTTGTGCTTTGAGGCGACGGCTAGAGAAGTCTGAGAAGGACAGGAGTGAGCTCAGACAGAGCGCGGATAGCCTGGAGACGAAGGTACCACCTGAACACACCGAGTTCAGTTTAACACAAACATGGGTCAAATGCGCTTACCCTAGTTAGAGGGTGAAACATAGGAGCGTTATTCATTATTCTCTCCGCTCTTGAATGTCTTTTTCAATTCATTTTTGTGTATTTTCCTGTCTCTATATCAAAGAGCACCAGACAGGAAGAGCCAAAATGGTCATGTGACATTCTGTACAATTTGGTGTGTTTCGTGGGTGTTTACAGATTTCTGGCTTTCTTTCCCATCTGCTGTCTCTCATCCTCTTCCTCCCTCTGTGTGTGTGTGTGTGTGTGTGTGTGTGTGTGTGTGCATGCAGGTGACAGCGCTGTCCTCTGATCTCAGTGATGAGAGGTTCAGAGGGGAGGCAGTGAGCCAGGCGCTGGACACAGAGCGAGCAGAGAGGCTTCGTCTCAGCAAGGAGAACAAGGAGCTACAGGTGCTGCTCTCTCACACTGACATACTGACACATGCTCACACACACTCACACTCATACTGTACACACTCACACATGCACACATACACTCGCACACATACTGTACACACTCACACATGCACACATGTACACACACACACATACACTCGCACACATACTGTACACACTCAAACATGCGAACATATACACACACATTCACCCGTACACATACTGTAAACTCACACATGCACACATACACACTCACATACACATACACATGTATATACACGCAAATACACACACACGCATAGACACTCACATGTATTCACATACACGCACTCACAAACACACTCACACTCACAACATACACACTCACACACATACACACTCATATACACACTCACAGACACTCACACACATACACACTCACCTATTTATTTCATCAAATTGCACAGCAGGATCTCTGTTCTATCAAATTTTCTGGAAAATTAGATTTTTCCTGATATCTGTATCAAGACATCATCATGTCTTCAGATCATATCATGGTTCCTGTGATTCCGACTAAGGCCAAAATAGAAAATGGATAACAATCTTTCACATGTAAAAAATCAGAATCTGGTGTGGTTGACCAAAACTTTTACAATTTAAAACTTTTAAATTGAATCACCTGAATTCCCCTCTCTGTGCATCCAGGGACGGCTGGACCAGTGTAAGATCACTATCGACAGTCTGGAGAAACAGCTGGAGGAAGAGAAACAGCAGGCCAAAAGCAAGGAGTCGAAGGGGGCAGTGGGGACAGGTAACAGTGTGACACACGGCTGTGATACACAGACATGACGATGCACAGATCCAATCTCATCATATCTGCACAACACACTGACCCAGCTCAGTGTCTTCACGGATACTTAGGACAGGCACAGTACAGCACAATGACCCTGCCTGGTCTGTTTACAGCTACACAGTACACACGCAGTAGAACACAGTCCGATATTTTGCATAACTGTGCCATACGGACACAGTAGAGTACAAAGTCAGAGATTTCTCACAGATGTGCAGCACAGATGCATTAGACCACAATTAGAGTCCGAGCACAGTCGTAAGGACCCCTCTTAACCTGCCCCCCCCCCGTGCTCAGAGAGTGAGACGCAGCTGCAGCTGGAATGTGCGCAGACCGAGGTGGAGTTCCTGCGGCGCAGGCTGCGGCAGAGCGAGGAGCGGCAGGAGGCCGACAGGGAGGCCCGGGCGCAGCTGGAAAGCAAGGTGCGTTCCGACCCTGGCCGCCCGCTCTTCCTGTCCACGTTTTCACCGATGGCTGCTCCTGTAGACTGCCCTCTGTAGTTTACTGATCACCTCTCCTCAATCACACATGCAGTGGCAGCCTTGGGAACTTGGGTCTTCTCTGGGAACCGTCAAAAGTATTCTTCACAAACATTACGGCTGCTTTGCTTCTGAACTGCGGCATTACGGCTTCCCGGAAGGGCTTGTGTTTCCCAGCTCTTCCCACTGCAGCTGAAGCAGAGGCGGAGGCTGTGTGGGGCGCGAGCACACTGCCTCACAGAGACTGCAGGTGTTCTCTGAGGCCTCTTTGTCTCCCCCATGGGGCAGGTGATGGAGCTGCAGTCTCAGCTGGAGCAGTCCAAGCGGAGCGTGATTGAACTGAAGCGGCATTGTCGACGGGTGACCTCTGACCTCCAGGATGCTCGCGTTTTGACGGACAGCTTACAGAACCGTGCCCATGACCTGGACAGGAAGCAGAGGAGGTCTGTTCTAGCAGATTCTGTCTCTGTCTTTGTGTCTCACTAGCTAGCATCTAGCATTCTTGACAAAGTTCTTTGACAAAGTTAATGTGTGCATACATGTTGTGTGTGTGTGTGTGTGTGTGTGTGCGCGTCCCACACAGGTTTGACAGTGAGCTGACCCAGGCTCTGGAGGAGGCTGATAATGAGCGGGAGCTTAAGGAGAAGGTGATCCAGGAGAGCACAGTGCTGAGCGGGAAGCTGCTAACCCTACAGCACAGCCTGCAGGTACAGGCCATAAGTCACGGCTAATGCTACAGCACAACCTGAACATACAGACACAGTAGGCCCATAGACCCTAAACTGTGTATTAGCACTACAGTGCTGCCTGCAGGTACAGACCCAGTACAGACCCTGCACTGTGTGCTAACACTAAAGCACAGCCTGCAGGTACAGACCCAGTACAGACCGTGCACTGTGTGCTAACACTAAAGCACAGCCTGCAGGTACAGACCCAGTACAGACCGTGCACTGTGTGCTAACACTAAAGCACAGCCTGCCGGTATAGCCCCAGTATAAGGTTGCCAGATGCCTGGGTTTAGACCTAAATATCTGGTTTTCACATTTTTTTTGTACAGGTCCAGTTTTTGATCCCAACTGGACAATGTAATATCGGGTCTGAGTAATTGATGAAACAAATCTACCATTAGCTTATAATGAATTCACGTCGCACCAAACCCCCGGTCCGCCATTGGTTCTGGCAGCCCCCCACCTCATTTGCAATTCAGCTTCCTGCTGTACTTGTTGTCTGGTTTTGACTAATTCTAAATCTGGCAACTCTAACCCAGTACAGACACTGTGTGCTAAAACTAAAGCACAGCCTGCAGGTACAGACCCAGTACAGACTCTTCACTGTGTGCTAACACTAAAGCACAGCCTGCAGGTACAGACCCAGTACAGACCCAGTACAGACCGTGCACTGTGTGCTAACACTAAAGCACAGCCTGCAGGTACAGACCCAGTACAGACCCAGTACAGACCCAGTACCTGCTGTCTCCGTCTCCCCAGGAGAGCCAGGCGGAGGTGAGGCGCCTCCAGCAGCAGAAGGAGGAGCTGTGCGCCCAGATCAGAGACCTGACTGTACCCATGGGGCTCAGCACGGACTCCCTGCCCGCCCTCAAGCAGCAGCTGAGGGAGCTGGAAAGCCAGGAGAAAGAGCGCAACCAGGAGATCAGCCAGCTCACCAGCAAGATACAGCAGCAGCAGCAGGTCGGTCCACAAAACACTGATCATCATGCACTGAGTAAACACTGACGCTGGTACACTGACAAAACACTGATCATCATACACTGAGAAAACACTGACACTGGTACACTGAGAAAACACTGATCATCATACACTGAGAAAACACTGATCATCATACACTGTGTGAGCACTGACACTGGTACACTGACAAAACACCGATCATCATACACTGAGTGAGCACTGACAATGCTACACTGACAAAACACTGATCATCATACACTGAATAAACAGTGACACTGGTACACTGACAAAACACCGATCATCATACACTGAGTGAGCACTGACAATGCTACACTGATCATCATACACTGAATAAACAGTGACACTGGTACACTGACAAAACACTGATCATCATTCACTGAGAAAACACTGGTCACCAAACACCAACAAAACACTGATTATCATTCACTGACAAAACAATGACACTGGTACACAGATATAACACTGTTCCTTGTACACTGATTAGACACTGATTATTATGCACTGACAAAACAATGACGCTGGTACACTAGCAAAATGCTGGTACACTGATGACACACCATACCAACGTATTAAGAAAGCAATAATGCTGTGATGCACTAAATCTCTCTCTGTTGTTTTCACATTCATTTTCTTTTTCTCCTTTCCTTATCTCACTACCGCTCTATCCTCCAGATGCATCTGCGCTTCGAGATGGAAATGGAGAGAATGAAACAAATCCATCAGAAGGAGCTGGAGGACAAAGAGGAGGAGCTGGAAGACGTTCAGAAAGCTTCACAAAGACGGGTAAATTCTGGAAGGGAGGGGGGCAGGGGGTGGAACCTAAGAGCTGCAGGGGTAGGCTGAGTGATGGAGGGAGGATTTAGAGAAACAGAGGGAGGTGGGGGTTGAAATGGTAGGAGAGAGGAGCGACATCAGACAGATAAAGAGGCAAAGGAGAGGAAAAGGGATCCATGTCACATTGAGAGAGGGAGAAAGACAAGGCTGCTAGTAGCTACTAGGGAGAGCCTCTCTGTGCTTGCTTGATGCAAACCAGTGCGCACATTCTGCTGTGATCAGCCCCATATCTGCAGTTCCTGAAATCATCTGGCGAGCCTGTCCCATTCACTAAGTCAATCCACATCTGATAATGATCAGTTGGACAGATTCTTTGTAAATCAGAACTACAAGATTGTGGCCGTTATAGGTAGTCTTGAATCCATACGCTCAGTCTCTCAGAGCATCCAGATAACCTGACATTTTTCCTGGTCTAGGATGTCTGTAATCCGATTGGTGTCAGAAGAATTCTGATAGTGATTAGCACATGCACACGCTGTATACCACATTGGAGTATGAAAATGGTCAGCCTCATTGTTATGGCTGCCCTGTAGCTATCTTAGGTTTCTGTTAGCTCTCTACAGCTCATTGTTATGGCTGCTCAGTAGCTATCTCAGCTCTGCATTAGCTCTCTGCAGCTGAGGAAGTTCTGCTGTCTGTGTGTCTGTGCAGCTGAGGCAGCTGGAGATGCAGCTGGAGCAGGAGTACGAGGAGAAGCAGATGGTTGTCCATGAGAAGCATGACCTGGAAGGACTTATCGCCACACTGTGTGACCAGGTAACATAACACCTGGAGCAGGACTTGGCTCACCTTGTGCCCAGGGTCTGAATCAGCATCCTAACTACTCCATACTCAAAATATGTACTGTCTACTGAGCATACTCTATACTGATTAGTGCTTACATTTTATTACATGATGAGCAGTATGCAAAAAATATCCTCCATACTGTTTTCCTACCATAGACGTAAGACATTCTGACCTTGCATGGTGGTGCTCTCAAGTCGTTGTTGTAGTTGAAAGAAAGGAAAAAACTTTAAGTAAGTTTCGGTATGTGATTTTGGAAGCAGCCTTAGAGAAAATTTTGCCTTCTTAACTTTCTCATCAACTGTACTAAATTATACTCAATAGTAGGCAAGTGCGCTGAGTCAGACATGGCCCAGGAATAAAACATAGCAGAGTGTCGCACACCTTGTGACCAGGAAGTATAAAACAAGACATGTCACGTGATGAGATGATGACATGTAAGGTGCGGCATGCTGCATAAGTTTATCTTGTCCAACCTCACAAGATAAACTTCAATCAATTTCAATGCATTTCACCAACATAAATGAGGAGGTACCAAGGCTTCACGTGGTGGAAAATAAAGGCATCACACTGAACTAATGGTGGCAAATGAAGACATAACATTGAACTAATGAACACACGGTGACCCTGAGCCAGAATTGTCAGTCTGCTGTACTTTTCTGTTGGCGGTTGCTTGACAGCACAGAGTTGTACAGTGAAGTGCGACTGAGTGAGGCCTGTCTTGGTGACGCATTGTCTGTTCTGAGACAGTACATGTCGTGAGAGCTGCCAGGCACCCTTTCCTCAGACAGTCAGAAAGATTATCTTTTGTTTGACTGATGGCATGAGTCACAAGATGGAGAATTCAGAAAATCTCACACAAGAAACTCAGAGCAAGTTCACGGCTCGCCACAGTGCGGAAGAGGCAGTTATATAACTTCCACGATGTCACTGCGTCTTTTCCATCATTAGCTGTTACTGTTACTCAGACTGGTTTATGCAGCCCCTGCATGTTTAAAAAGTGGTGCTCTTCCCTATAAAAAATAATGATCTATCAATTTCCCTCCTACTAATTACCCTGTGGATCCTGAATGGCGGGAGTGATAGGTGGAACTCTGTCGATCCAACACCATGACGATGCAACCGTATTTAGAAAAGGGCTTTTTTCCTCTAAGCCCCCAAGTGTCAGGATGCTGTATCAGCACAAGCTGCCCAAGCTCAAGGCTGAAGGGACCCTATGGCATGGGAAAGGCCTTGTGGTGCAGCCCAGCCCTGCTGAGAGCGGCTGTTTTGTGTGCTGTGTTGCCTGCAACAGCTAGCTTTGAGGCCCCACTGACTGACTCACTCATTCATTCACTCAGTCACACCTTCCCTCATGCACTCACTTACTCACTCACTCACTCACTCATTTCCTCACTTGCTCCCCCTCTTTCTTTCCCTCATTCCCTCCTTTCCCTCTCTCTCCCTTCCACTCTCCTTCCCTTCTTCCCTCATTCCCTCATTCACTCCTCATCCATCCCTCCCTCCCTCCCTCCCTCCCCGGTGCAGGTGGGCCATCGTGATTTCGACGTGGAGAAGCGTCTGCGGCGGGACCTGAAGCGCACTCACGCCCTGCTGAGCGACGCCCAGCTGCTGCTGTCCACCGTGGACAGCCCCGGCCAGGGCCAGCCGCCGGGCGGCAGGGAGCAGATGGAGAGGCTGCACTTCCAGGTGCGCTACCGCCCCCTGCTGCTGCCCCTGGTGTGTCTGCCTGCCCCTCGCTCTCTCCCTCTCTTCGCCCTCAGACCGTCCGCTTTCTCTCTCTTTTCCCTGCCAGCTGGAGGAGAGCGAGGCGCGGCGGGCAGAGGCGGAGAGCGTGCAGAAGACCCTCGCCATGGAGCTGGAGAACGCCCAGCTGGAGCTGGAGAGCATCTGCAAGCACAAGAGCCTGGTGAGAGCGGCGGGGGCCAGAGAGAGCGCTGGGGAGAGAGTAAGGGGCCAGAGAGAGGATGGGGGAGGGCCAAAGAGAAAAAAACAGGGGAATAGATGGAAAAGAGCAGCTACTCAAAGGGTGCTAAGGATGTAGTGGATGGGGTCTGTGGACCCAGTGAAGGAGAACTGTAGACCCAGTGAAGGGGGCCTGCAGACCCAGGGGATTGGGCACTCAGCTCCATGGTTCCCTCTCCCAGGTGGATGAGCAGCTGTCTCAGCTGCAGCATGAGAGGGTGGACCTGCTGAAGAGGCTGGAGGAGGATCAGGAGGACCTCAATGAGCTGATGAAGAAACACAAAGCCCTTATCGCCCAGGTACCTGCGTGTGTGAGTGTGTGTGTGTGTGTGTGTGCGTGCATGTGTGTACCTGAGTGGGCACAGAAGACATAGTATTTTATTGTTTATTGCTGCCATAAATTGTTAGTTGTATTTTCTACTGTTTTTATTTTGTGATATTGTGTGTATGTGGCATTATCAATATTTTTTGTTTGGTGTCCCACAAAAAAAAAGAATTTGAACTAAGATCTTTCTGCAGTCTGTAGTCTCATCGCTTGCTCCTCCCTCCTTTTCTCCCTCTGTTGCTCCTCTCCCTTCTTCACCCTCTCTGGCTCCTCCCCTCTCTTCTAGTCTCTTGCTGTCACCTATCACTTTAGTCTTTGTATGTTTTGTCCTCCCTGGTCTGTAGAGTGTATTTGGGTTATTAATAATAATAATAATAATAATAATAATAATATTTATGTTATCGATAAAGCACTTTTTATATAAATTATTATTATTATTATTATTATTATTATTATTATGTTTATTATTATTATTATTATTATTATTATTATTATTATTATTATTATTATCAGTGTAAATGTACATTTCTTAACCCCAGTCCTCCAGTGACATCTCTCAGATCCGGGAGTTGCAGACGGAGCTGGAGGAGGCTAAGAAACAGAAGCAGAGCCTGCAGGAGGAGGTAAGACTGGGGAGGTGCAGGCACATCACCGGAGCTGCGTGTTCACAGGGCTGGAGCAGGCCTGAAGCCAAGGCCAGTGCACATGTTCTTTTGTCTAAAAAGGCGTTAAACATGGTTTTTACATGGAAGGAGAATGCATACATTGCACGGATGGTTTTCTCTTGTTGTTGGGCCATAATAGCCCAAATAGAAATATTATACAGTATGTGAAGACTTCAAGAGGATCCGATTGAGTGCAATGTAAAACTGTTAGTGCTGCCATCTGCTGGTTGAAAGTGGCCACACTACCTCTCACTTCGCACAAAATCCACTCTTCTCAAAATTTTGCATTCTTTATCCATCCCTCTCTTCTTACCTCTCTACTCCTTGCTCTTTTACATTGCTCTATATTTTCCCTTCTCCTTCTCCTTCTGTCTCTCTCTCTCTCTCTCTCTCTCTCTCTCTCTTTCTCTCCCTCTATCTCTCTCTTTCTCTCCCTCTATCTCTCTCCAGCTGCAGCAGAGTGTGACCAGGCTGCAGTTCCTGGAATCGTCCACTGTGGCACGCAGCATCGTGAGCAAGCAGGAAGCCCGGGTCTGCGACCTGGAGAACAAGCTGGAGTTCCAGAGGGGGCAGATCAAGAGGTTTGAGGTCAGAACCTGACCTTTCCCTCTCTGTGTCCCTCGCTTTTTGATCTGGGTGTGTGTGTATGTGTGTGTGTGTGTGTGTGCGCGCGCGCATGTGTGTGTGTGTGCGTGTGCGTTCTTACATGCGTATGTACATGTGCGGCAGGCTCTCCTTAATGAACAGTAATAATAGGAGCGTTATTCTTAGCCAGCTTTTTGCAGAGCAGGCGAAACAAAATAATTGCTTTCCCATGCGTCCATCCCCATGTTAAAGTTCACAGAGATCAATAAAGAGAGAGATCCACAGATTCCAGTATGGCCCAGTGTGCGGATATTTTCCTCAGTGTGGGATCTCAGCCAGACTACGCTGACTGAGACCGGCAGACCCACAGGAGTGTAACAGGCCGCAGTGTCACCCAGGGAGGGAGGGTTTCAGCCCCTGGGCTTTTAATCAATTCATTGCCCACCAGCACCTCCATCTGGTGGACGAGCAGCCTGCGGTCTGCGCGGTTCAGCTGGCGGCCCGCAGGACTGGCAGCTGGCAGAAGGCGCTTCGGTGGAGAGCGCCTGGTCGTCCGCGCTGTCCCAGATCCATAGGGAGGGCTGCAGGCAATGAGGCAGATGGACTAGTAATGCTACTGGACATTTCCAGATTTGAAGAAAATTCAAGTGTGCGCAGTTTGAAGCGAAAGCGCGCAGGGCGTTTTCTCGTACCAGCTGAAAGATTTGTATGTTGGGGCACGCCCACCTGATGCATATTAATGAGCAGTGCAGAGAGAAAAATGACTCCGGCTCCACCTGTGCCAAGCTTCTGTTTTGCAGGCTTCGCCTGAGTGGCAGGTCATTCCTCTTGCACATTGAGCGATGAGAACTGTGGCGGCGGCTTTCTCCGCGGTTCAGAGCGGAGTTTCCCGCAAAAAATAAAAGGATTAGCCGGGAGGAGATCCGTCTCTGTCAGCGGCCCAGCTTTGCCCACGCAGACGCCCGCCCGCCACCGTATTGCACCTGTCTGTCTGCGTGGGGAGGTGACCCCTCTTTCTGCCCCCCCCCCCCCAGGTTCTGGTGCTGAGGCTTCGGGACAGCGTGGTTCGGATGGGGGAGGAGCTGGAGCAGGCGGCCCAGGCGGAGGCTCGGGAAAGGGAGAACGCGCGCTACTACCAGCAGAGGCTGGCCGACATGCGGCTGGAGGTGGAGGACCTGACCCAGCGGGAGCAGGACAGCAGCCGCCGGCGCATGGAGCTGGTGAGAGCCACCGGGAACTCTGCATGGCATAGCTCCTGCTGCAGGGGGGACATAATGCACCGCAGCACCAGCTAGAGCCGGGACATGATCCACTGTGACAGCTGGAGAGGGAAATAATATACCGTCACACCAGGTGGAGTTGGGACATAATATACTGTGACACCAACTGGAAGTCACGGTAATTGGCTGTAACACCAATTTGAAATGAGGAAGGCATAATATACTGACACACAGTCTGGAGCGAGGGGCATATTACTTTGTAAGACCTATAGGAGGGGTGAACTAAATTTACTACAACTGGGGCCACAATATGCTGTAACAGCCACTGGGGGTTGGGGGTAATATTGAAACACTGGTTGATCGGGGCCCATAATGGTAACAAAGAGAATTAATAATGACAAGATATTCCACGGGAAGTCTTCCACTATCCTGTGAAATCTGTGCACTGCATACTTTAATGCACGGCCTCAGCTACCAGCTACCAAAGATTCTGCAGCGCTGTGCCTCCATGAACCATATTGATGGTTGGAAGTAAATTGGGCTTTCAACAACGCTACAATGCTGCAGAATCCCAGTCCCTGATGGTAAGGGCCGCTACGCACTGGAGAGAGTGGCAATTCATTACAGTATCAGCCTAGGGGCACCGCTGTGGTTGATACAGGATTCCCAAAGATTGAAAAAGGCTGCAAAGCTTTCAGACTTTCGGCGGCTGATGCAGTCAAAGCCCGTTTAGGAAATAACCTCCCTAAATTCTTATCGAACATCCAGACCATTCCTGCAGACCTGTAGAGTTTGATCTCCAAGGATCTCTTTCGAAATGTACAGACAAAAACAGACACGATGATTGACCAGCCCACCTCTCGATCAATTCCTTTTGATGACTGTACCCCCAGGGAGGGGGGGAGAGGTTTATCCAAACCTCGATTTGTTCCTGTGTGAACTGAGTGAATTGGGAAGGTACTGAAACACTGTGAAACATTCATGAGTTTGATTAGTCTTGTCTGATCCAGATTTGGGTCACAGGATTCAGGTAAATTTGAACAATCTGAGAACAGAACACATTCAGCCCTGCTTGGCTGCTCTTGGACGTACAGAGGAAATGCCCTCCAAGAATGAGGGCCCGGACGTCCCCAGAGAGACGGTGTGTGCGTGTGTTCGGAAAACCTCACTACTGAGGACACAGGGGGAGGAACCACACAAGGGACTGCAGGCGGTCACTAGAGACACTCGCCGCGCTGGGACAGTCTGCGTGCTTCCGCTGGGCTGGAGGCTGATACAGCCTGCACCAGGTCCCCTGTGCGGATTAGTGCTGAGACGGCACTTCCTTTTGCACGTCTGCTATGCTTGTGTGTTTCGGTAAGTGGCTGTACATTGTGGACACTTTTAATCGGAAATTAATGAAGATTTTAAAAACAGCGCAATTTCAGTAAATGTAATTTGAAAGAAGTGAAATTCTTCTTTTAAAATATGCTATGCATGCAGATAAAGAGGTATTCCTTGGAACAGAGCTATGCCCCAGCCTCTGTAACGTAGTACTGACTGTGGCAGAGAAGGAGGACTATGGGGCGACACACAATTGGCATGATTGTCACGCCTGCTTCAGTCACTGGGGGTCGGGCACCTGTCGTCTGCCTGCGCACGAGCTGCGCCGCTCTGACACGATAACTGCGCAGCTCAGCTGGCGGACAGCAGGGTGAAAACACACTCTGGCTGGCAGGGTTCAGAAGAAATCAGCTCCCCACCTCTGCCCATTTAATCACCCCCTGCATCTGATTGGCTGCTCAGTCCCACGCATTCCTGTACCCACTCTGATTCCCCAGGCCGTCGCTGCTCACGAGAAAGAGCAGCGCTTTGTTGCCTGGTTGCGGGTGGGAGAGAGAGATGTGATGCTCTGCTTGGATAAACAGTGGACCGATGCTATACAGACATAACAAACGGTGGCGCACAACTTCAGACTTTCACTGGCGTCAGGCTCCTTTTTTCACCAGTGTGCTCATAGACGCACACACACATGCATGTATGCACACACACACACACACACACAGAACACGCGCGCACACACACATGCACACACACACGCACATACACACACACACACACGCGCGCCCACACGCACATGCACACACACCACACACACACCCTCACACACACACACACACACACACGCACACACACGCACACACACACAGGCACACACACACACACACACACACACATGCGCGCCCACACGCACACACACGCGCGCACACACGCTCACACACACACACACACACACGCACGCACACACACACACACACACACACACAAGGGGTTTGCCAGGGTAGTGGCTATGAAAGGGAGGGGGGTCGGGGACGAGGGGTCTAGAGGTGTAGTTGTCATGGTGATGGGAGGAGTGAAATAGGATTTGTTGTATCAATAACCTTGAGGAGACAATGAGAATTAATCATTCTGAGACAGGGGTGGTGCATGCTGGTAGAGAGAGAGAGAGAGCGTGAGGGAGTGAGAGAGAAAGAGAGTGAATGTGAAAAAAGGGAAGATGAATCAAATAAATCAATTGATTTACAGCATCTTAGCTCTGTCTCCCTTCCAGTGTTATTTTAATTATCAAATAATTCTCTCGACAGCTGCCACTGGCCAAGGGGACTCTGGATTGTGGGCATGAAATATCGTATGAGTGCTGTTTGAAGTGGAGAGATAAAAACGGTTACTGGCAGCACACGTGTCAGCCCCAGCTTTGACTGAGCACGGGGGAAATCGCTCTTACCCATGCCCTGCGCCTCACCTCTTTCCTTAAGGAAATTTCATTTTCTCTCCTGTTTACCTTCCGGAGACACTGACCTTCATTACAGCAGACCGAGGAGCCGCCTTGCTGGAGTTTTAATGAAAAGTGGAAACACTGCAGAATTAAAAAGAATTTTTTTTTTCATTGACCTTATTTCATTAATAATGTCAAACCCCTCTCCATCTGGACAACATTTCCTCGTTCCTACCTGAATCTCATTTTAGGCTGATGGTAAAAATTTATCATTAGGCGCTAATATTGAAGAGAAGGACAGTGTGAACAGTGGGCTTTTTCTCAAAATGTCTTTTTCAACATTTAAAGATTAAACTGTTCACAGTGCACCATTTCTACGTGTGATTGCTGTCGATTTTTCATTTGCTTCTCTATCTGTCTGTCTTTCTGTCTCTCGGTTGTCCCCACCTACTCACACAGGAGATGCAAGTGGAGGAGTTGAGTGCGGTCAGACAGACATTGCAAGCCGATCTGGAGACGTCGATCCGGCGGATCGTCGATCTGCAGGCAGCCCTGGAGGAGGTGGAGTCGAGCGACGAGAGCGACAGTGAGAGGTAGGGGGCGCTGCTGCGCGCAAACACGCCCTCGATAGCAATAGGATCAGATACAGACCAGCGCCTCAGACGGACGTTTCATGTTTCAGGGCTGTGAACAGATCTCTCACGACAGCAGAGGTTATATTATGGGGACATGGATTGTTTTTTTTCATTACAGACTGGTCTTTCTAAAGTAAGCCGGAGCGCTCCGCTCTGCTCCCGTTACATAAGATGTCCGACCCTCCCCTCTGACTGACGCGGGAACACGCTGTTGACTAATCGCCCAAACACAGTCACCCAGTCACACTGACACGTTGGCACACACACTGTCACACGATTACTCACACTGTCACACCAGCGCACCCTCAGTGGCGTGCTGTCGCACCTCGGCTGCAATTCTATTAGCCGAATTCTATTACCCACGCAAACACATCTGTACGCACCGCGTCACACACACACAGGCTGCCAGAGCAACACCTTGACTGACAGGCTGCCACAGGAACAAAAACTGATCTGATCACAGCTGCATACCCACAATGACCTGTCACTTTTATACTCTTCCCTGCCTATCTCTCTCTCGCTCTCTCTCTCTCTCTCTCTCTCTCTCCCTCCCTCCCTCCCTCCTTCTCCAGTGTTCAGACGGCAGTGGATTCCTTTTCTAGAAAAAGAGATCCGTAAGAACCCCACCTCCTTCATTCCATCTTTTCACTCCCTCCATTTCGTCCCCATATTCTTGTTTTCTGTGGTTGTGGCCTAACTGCATTGCAGAGCCTTGGGTCTGGCTGCATAAAAACATCTTAAGAAGAGTCTACAGCTTGGCTGTTCTTTTGGGTTTGAAGGTCTAGCTTAAGAAAGGCCTGAAACTTTGTGACAAAGTTCACTAAAATCAACAACTATTTTGAATTTGCGTATGTACAACTGTATATAGTTATACAGGCTTTGACGAATTCATGTTTATTGAATAATTTTAATGATTAATAAAATTTAATAATATATAGGATGCTAAGCATTAATAATATATCATTGATAAATAATTAAAGTATAACCTTACTGATCATTTTTTAAATAATATTATTTTTAAAAAATGAAAGTGTCTGTTTAGGGACCGAAGTGAAATTTCAAATAATTTTTCCAAAACCAATTTATCTAATTACATGAAAGTAGAGTGGAAATTTCATCAGAAATATTTATGGAAATAAAAGCCTTTGGTGCCAGTTTGGAAGAGCTGCTGCTCCAGTCCCCTGAGGCCTTCCCAACCTCACATCATTTTAAGGGAAACGCAGCCATTTTGCAAACTGCAATGGTTCACTTTGAAAACGTGTCACTTTTTATATATAGCCTCACCTGTAGGTTACATTTTTCATTGACATGAGTTTGAGATTCGTGTACACAAAATATGTCTGAGCCGAGATGAGTTTATAACAGCCCACAATTTCACCCATAGACGGTCATCAAAAAAAACAAAATCACCCTATTCCGTGTCCTGAAAAACATATTATCCTTGACGGATTCGCAGGAAGAGGTATTAGTAACAAATGTTACTCGATGAAATTTTCAAAGGCACCTGCTCGTGCTCTGCCTGTAAGGTTTGCTACGGTAACTTGCTGAGGAGAACACAACCTGTAGCTGCCGTTGTCACTTTCCTGCCGGAGTTCATTCGGCTCCGTGTGTGGCTGTTTGTGGAAAAGTCGCTCTGGAGCGGCGCTCGCTGGTGACGGACGCTTCGGTAGCTGTTGACATGGCGGAAAATGACGAGGGAGCTGTCAGCACTGTTTTGTTCCTCTTAAGCGCCGTAGCCGTTCTCAGAAAGCGAATCTGATGGCGCGTGCGGGTTTTAGCGCCTCGAGGTCTCCGACTTTCGCTGAAGTTTCGCGCCCGTCCTCGGTCTGTCGCGCTCCGCCGCGGTCAGTCTTAAAGCGCGGCTTCTTGTGATGCAGTCAAACCCGGGTCATCAGAAGAGCTGCAGCTCTGACGGCCAGGCTGCTGCAGACCACAGCATGCGGCTGAGCGTCTGAGTGTGTGAAGCGTGTGTTTCAGAATGTGTGCATGACGCTGTTCTACCACAGCAGCAACTGAACACACACTCAGACTTGCATATACACATACACACGCTCCCACACAGACATACGCATTTATACATATCCTCACACACACACACACACACACACACACACACACACAAGAAAAAACACATACATTCATATGCACACACACAGACACACACACACACACATACATTAATTTACATTCATATGCACACACACATACCACACACACACACACACACATTCCTGCACAGAGACACATACATTCACAGGCACACACACACACACACACACACTCACTCACACTCTTGATATACACTGCCTGGTGAGATACAGAAAGGCTTCTCCTGTAATGAGGCATTCCTTTGAAAGTTCACCAGCTGTGATATGCCTTGTCACCTGAATAATACATGTACATTCGTCAGAGGCCCGACCTCTCTCTATGGCTCCCTTACTCCCCCTCTCCTTTTTCCTCTCTCCCCCTCCCCCCTCTCCCACTGTTCTCCTCTCCCTCTCTCCAAGTCTCCCCCCTCCCTTTCCTGAGTGTCAGGGGAGACTCTGAAAGGGTAAATGTGTGTCAGTGGAGGCTTTTACGATGAATGCGACTGTCAGAAGGAATGTTGGCATGGCAATTTCTTCTTTTTCTTCCTCACCACATCCTCTTAGATTTTTATTTATTTATTTCATTTCAATGGATGGAGACATCCGTGCAAGGCTGAAGAAACCCTTTTCTGCCCACAGAAAATCTTCTCATTTTTTTATTTATTAAGCTCAGCAAACATCCTAATCCATGGCGGCTTGAAGAACATTTATTTATTTATTTATTTATTTATTTATTTATTTAGTCAGTTTTGCCCACACTACTTCATTTATGGCTGTATATTCTCAGATTGTGCTCGAGTTATGCTCCTTGCTGAAGGGCACTCACACTGTGAATGTAGCAGGGCCATCCCCGGGGGGTTCGAACCTGCACCTGGGGACCTGGAAGGCCAAAGTTCCCTATTTCCACCGGTCTTGTTCCACAACTGCCTCTACACATCACACCAATCACAAATAATGAGCATTTGTTTGTAGTGAAAAAAAGTGATTTCCTTGAAAAATTCATTTGCTTGGTTGAACTGTAGCATTTAGCATTTGATCTTTAATGTATTCTAAACAAACAAAAAACAAGATAATTCCTACCCCTGAAAGTACAAAACAAAATTCCTACCCCTGAAAGTAAGTGTAAGAAAGTAAGGCTAACTACTACCATACACACACGTGTACAAATGTGTGTGCAACTATTTGTGTGGGCAGTACATTATAGCCCGGGCAGGAAACTAACTTTTTTTGTCCGCTGACCACAGTGGCTGGTGCACCCCAAAATTCACCGGCCAATTTCAGTTTTATCAGACAACTAAATATTTAGAGTGGAACAAGACCTCCAAACGATGGGTGGCTGGTAAAGCAGACAAACTTACCAGCCATGGATATATTTTACCAGCATTTGGCTGGCGGCTAGTGTTAATTTCACACACTGATTAGAGCTATAGCAGCAAAGTGATTTTATCATGATTTCTGTGGCAAAAAGACTAGACCATGTCATGGACATGGTTTGATTAACTGAAAGACACACGTGAAGAAACAGCAAGAAATACTATTTCGATAGATTTTTCTTCCATTGTCTGCAAATTATTTATATGGCCATAGAATCCCTTCAACTGGTGCTCACGTTGAAAAACATGAAAAGTTAACTCAGCCGATCACGGTTTGTTCGATCCGTTCTAAAAATGGTCAAGTGGGTTATTTTGTCTTGTAATGATGTACCCATTCAACACTGATCGACAAAACGTCACAATGTTGTATATCACTAAACTGAAGCTAAGGCATGATGATCACTAGTGTTACGTACAGCTGGGTAGAGTCCTCTGTGTGTTTGAATGGGTGTTATGGTGTGCATGCCTCTTGCTCCTTATCTTGTATGCACGGCCGCATGAGCCTCAGACAAAATGGAGGGTGGCGGCGTCAGAGGGGCATCTGGCTGACCCGTACTGTTGTTGCCATAGTGACAGCGTGTCCAGCGCAGGATCCGTGGGCACGGAGGACGTTGGCGAGGGGATCCGCCAATGGCTGGGCGTCCCGAGGGCCAGAGGAAGCTCACCTTACGGCGGGAGCAGTACCACAGGCAGCCTAGGAGGGCGCCAGTCAATCGCCGACACCATGAGCACCTACAGCTTCCGGTGAGTCGCCGAAATTGGGCATGTCAAGAGGGCAAAAAAGAGCAACAATGAATTAAAGTAATTAAACTGGCCACACTATAAAGGCCAATCACAGAAGGCCCTTTTAGTCTCAATACCTGCATCGTTTTGCAATCATTCAGTTCGGTACTTTTTTTATTTAAGTCATTTAGTTATTCATTTAGTTATTCACCAAATGTTTTGGAGTTTTGAATATGCCCTTATTTTCCACAGAAGGTGTGGCAGGGCATGGAAGAGGCGGGGCTTAAATGCTGAACTATACTGAGTTATCAACCAGTGGTAATTCCAGCAGAGCAGTCCGTTATTGTAATACACTGCCTTAAGTTAGTTTCCAGTGAATTGCAGCAGAACCGTTGGGAAGCGCATTTTGATGACACTCGGTATTTTGATGATCCTGGACACACCCACTTATCCCACCTCCCACTGTTCACGATGCGCTTTTGTGTCCGATTCTGTGGGAAGCAGGAAAAGGCGGGAACGGAGAACGCCCTCTCAAGCTTTTGCCGTATTGTGGCAGCCATTCGTTATAATGGCCCTCCATTACAACAGCCCCGCATCGCTCCTTTTGCAGGGCTGCAGTTTTCTGGCCATCGGCCTCCATACCCTACACAGGCTTGGCAGATGTTCCGTCAGCAAGCTGCAATTAGCTAAAAGCATCCTCTTGATTAATTAATTGGATGTCGTCTGACATTTCCCCTGGTGGTAATACCCCCCCTTGTTCTCCTTTGATTTACGGTCATGTGTCTTTGCCTGCTTAGGACTTAATTGTGACACACAACTGCAAAGATTGATTCAAATACTGCTTTAAGCCAGTGTTAGGACATGCAAAACAGGCTCCTTCACATTGGTCAGAATTTTATATCCTCGTGGAACTGTATTGATTCTGCCTGGTTGGCAATGTTTCGGATTTGGAATTGATTCTAACAGAGCTAATCTCACTATGCTTCTAAAGCAAGCGTGCAAAACTCAAATCCTGGAGGGCCACAGTGTCTGCAGTGTCTGCCAATTGAGAACTTGAAAACTAGCTGTGTGGACCCTCTGGTGAATGACTTAAACTAAGCACTTTAGTGCTGAATCACACCGGAATCAGAAGACAATGCGACTATTCAGGAGCCTAAAACTCCTGTTTTATCTTCATATTTAACATAGCTGCACCATAGTTGCATTTCATTAAAACAATCTATTTCACACTATTTCTATTGCATATTTAGAAAAACGAGATCCTACGCCTTCCAATTTCTTATATATCTACAGTGCAGCATAGTAAGTAGTTTACAGTATGTACCATATACTACTGCTTGAATGATTATCCTCTGCACACCCTTACATGATGGTCGTCACACCGTTACCTGTGTGAGGCAAACAGAATTTGGGATAATGGAGAATTTTTCAAGTTTGGATATAAAGCATGATATAACAGTACACTATTTCTCTCTCACTCCCTCAACTGTTTACTTCTGTAGACTATATGTTTTTAGTTGAGCTGGTGATGGAGAAAAGAATTGTGCCTCACAATGGTTATGGAACACAGCCTTTTGTGTCACAACAGCATTCAATGAGAAAATGCAAGTCGAAAGCAACATTTCCTGTCACAGTGGTGGTGGAACAAAACATTTTGTGTCACAACGGAGAAGGAAAGCAACATACACCATCACAGTGGAAATGAACAAAGCATTTAGTGTCACAATGTGGATGGAACACAACCTTCAGTGTCACAATAGGGATGGAACAAAACATCACATTTTGTCACATTTTGTTTTCAGGCATGCGCAGTTATTTAAGAGTGGGTATTTTGGAATGCTTTTTCAAAATTCTAAGTCAATGTTCTTGAGCTCCATTGCTTTCAGTTACCAATCGTGACTGTTGCATCAGCATCATAATGTTGTGTTAAGAACATGGGCAGAAATCCCCAAAAATGAATAGGAGCTGAAGATGGTTGCAATTCTGGCCTGGCAGAACATCACCAGGGAAGATACCCAGTGTCTGGTGATGTCTATAGGTTTCACACTTCAGGCAGACATAGAATGAAAATTATTTGCAACCAAATACTAAATATCACAACTTTAAGATTGTTAATTTGTCCAATTACATTTGGTCCCCTAAACTTGAACTATGTATAAAATGGCCTGTAATTCCTGCACCAATGTGGATGTAAAATTATAGCTGACATTGTTTCATTTGAAATTAAATGTGCTGGAGTACAGAGCCAAAACAACAAAAATTGTGTCCAAATACTTAGATTGCACTGTACACAAATGTGAGGTTTTATTATTTTTCATCTGCAGTACATTTATTTGTAGTGCATGTCATTATGCTGAAACTGCAGCTGTTTAGCAAGAAAACTCATGTCTGGTCCAGTGGCACCACAGGAGCCATCACCACAGGATTCCAATTTGTGTCATGCATCCATTCAAATGGTGACACTTCACCACAACACATTTCAGTTGGAACATTCAGGCTCTTTCAGTCTGCAGGAAAACCAGAACAAAAGCTGGACGTGCCATTGAATTTCAGCATTTTATGCCTCCGTTCCCATTTCTAAAAAAGAAAAAAAATTTCCCCCGACCTGATTGGCTGGCAGTGAAAGGGGGTAGGGTTTAGACAGACTACTCTGAAAGGCACAGCATGCCTGGCAGCTGAAGCCTATGACGGTTCTGCCTCTGTGCCGTTTGCCATGGTTGCAGCTTTTATGAATGCGCACAAAGAATAACAAGAAAAAAATTGCCTGTGTCATTCATAATGCTGAGGAAATTACTCTTGGATTAATCTGATCAGAAAAGCGGAAAGTCCGTCTGTGAATAGAAACCTGTCAAATGCATCCAGTGCTGAAGTCATGGTGTGAATTGGCCAGTCACTTGTTCCCTCCCCTCCTCTCATTTCTCCCTCTGTCAGATCTTGCTCATTGGAGCCAGAGGATGACCAGTCGGGGCAGGGGGGTCTGGGCAGGGCGTCATCCTCTTCGGCCCTCTCCGAGCTGCTGGAGGGTCTGCGGAAGAGGCGGGCGGGGTGGGAGAGGGGCGGAGGGGAGGGGGAGGGCAGTGGCGTGTCTCTCCCCATCTACCAGACCACCGGAGCCTCCGTCCTGCGCAGGAGAGCCTCCGCCCTCTCTGCAGGGAGCGACGAGGGGGTGGAGGAGCCCCGCCCGGGCATCCTAAAACCCCCCAGCCCCCTGCTGCCGCGCGCCTCCAGCCTGCGCGCGCTGTCCGAGACGGGGACGGGCGGGGCCGCGGGGAGCGGTAAGATGACCCGTTTCAGCTCCTGCGATTCCCTCACCTCCTCCGTCTCCTCTGCCCTCGGGCCACGCCTCCGACCCTCCAACCTCTCCATCCCCGAGGAGGAGGACGACCACCTGGCCACGCCCACCGCCCGCTCTGCCCAGCCACACCGCCGCCGGCTCCTGTCGGACCTGGCGGTGGAGGGCGGGGAGTCATCGTCTCCCCTGGGGGCGGAGCCTCTGGTGTTCCAGAACCGCCGTATCCTCGGGAACCTGGATAACGACGCCGGGGACGCCGGCTCGGACATTCTGCCCGCCATCCGCCGGGCACAGTCCACCAGCAGCCTGTCGGGGGGTTCTCTCAGGGGGGGCACGCGGAGGGCCCTCAGCGTCCACTTCGGGGAGCTGCCCCCCTCCAGGGCGAGCTCCCGCCGCGAATCGGACACGGACTCCTCCAGCTCGGGAGGGTCCCAGCGCAGGGGGCCCCAGGGCGAGCGGCTGGAGGCCGAGGGCAGCGAGGGGGACGTCACCGCCGTCATGAAGAAGTACCTGCGCAAGGCTGAGGCCGACTGAGGTCAGCGTCGCACCTTCGGGAAACACGGCCTCCAGGGCTGGGCTAGTTCCATTTCAGCTCAGTCAATTCAGACAACTGAGTTGCAATTCAAAAAAAAGCTGTTGGGGATTTTTCAATCACTTGATTTTTATCACAATTTACTGAAATTGACCCCAACTTCACTTGACCCCAAGTGCATTACCTGTTTCTATTATCCACACCCCACAATGCCTCATAGGTGCATCACACCTTTCAGTCAGTGAGCCCCGCCCACTTCATGATGCCCTACAACCTCATACAGCTGGGATACAGAACTACTTTGGCATGCTTTGTGCGCTAGGCGCCGACAGTAAAAAAAAAGTTATACTTTTTTAGAAACTATGTGGGGGGAATCCTCAGAGGGTAGGAATTTAAGGGTGCTTAAAGATGAAAATTTGGGAATGACTGTGCCAAAATCCTGAACCTCTCTCTTCCCTTTCCTCTCCCCACCCTCTCCTTAGCATTGGGCAGCATGAGCTCCAGCTTGATTTGACAGAGTCTTCCTGGCACTACAGAGGGAGGGGTCTGGATGTGGAGGACACGTGTGGAATGCGCACACAGAAGATACATTTTGAGCACTAGAATCCGTTTGTACACAGAAATAAAGGGACTTTTGAAACCCAAGCTCGTCGCCGTCTCCTGCTGTATGTCACAGCTGTCTGTGTGTACGAGCAGACTGAAGGCAGGCTACTGTAGCGATGTGGACTCCCTAGTGATCAGCAATTCCTGTTAAAGCCAAATAAGCAGAGGGCCCCCCCCCCCCAGAGTAAAACTGATCCGAAACACTGATCTCAAGACCCAGCAATCTCAAACTCCAGGAGTGAGAAGAGCAGCAAAAGAAACCCGTTAGAACAGACTGAGCATTAAGTCTGAAACAGTGGCCTACATCACCCTGTACTGCCTGTAGAAAGTAAAGTCACACAAAAGGCAAAAATATTCAATTCACATCCACTAGCAAACAAACTTCTCCACACTAAACAATGGATTTGTTTGGTAGATTAAGTAGATTGTTTAGTAGTTAAGTAGATTAAAATGTGCCTTTGATTAATAATATGCTGTTAAAAACACTCAAGGTGAGATCTGCAAATGCATTTATTCAAATCAATATGATATGGACCCACCAAAATAACCACTTGAACACAGTGGACAGCTAGGTGTGAATGACTTGTTACATTTTCAGGCAAGGCCTGAATTGTTAAATATAAATTTATGTCAGTCATGCATGCTGCAACACTGCTGCAACTCCGCATAGTTTTATAAATACCCACTTAAATGATCGGAGTCTCAAGTTCAACCAGCATGGTGACGGCAGAGGAGGTGAAGCAAGGGACTGCACAAGATAATGCACAAAAAAAAAAAAAAAAAAAAAAACATAAACAATCTGGTTTATAACCCAACATTTATAGAAGAGGAACCCAGGGGAGTGTTTCAAAGTATCTGAGCTTAGAGTGTTTAGCACCAAGCCAAATACGTGGGAAGGGAGGGGGGTGGGAATTACATTTTTTTTTTTTTTTTGCAAGTTTACAAGCAAGTTTGTAAATGGTAAACATAAGTGGTGCCATCTATTGATGCTTAGAAGGCTACAGGCATTCAATTTTATTGAACCTTGTGATAAACTGTACAACATTTGAGAAGCAGACCTAGGCCTGTGAGAGGCAGTCATGTCAACCAGGCCAAAACAAAGCTTTCTTCACACTTCAGACTCGAGACTCTGGTCTGGTCCAACGGTCAACTTTTACTGAATGGCCACCAGTTTTCCTTCCCCAAACCAGTACCTGAAATTAAAAGAGCTCAGGTCTGGCCTACAGCATCACACTTCCCACCCCTCCCCATATTCATTACAATCTGTGGTATTCAGTGATGACATTTAACAAGTCATATTTACATACCATAACCATGCATCAAGTCCAGGAAAATTTTAATGTTACCAGAATTCAGACTTTCTTCGCTGCTGGCTTTCGCCCTCTTCCTGTTGCCTGCATTTATTTTAATTTTTTGAAGAGACAGGAAGATTATCCGTCAATTCAATTTGGGAAACACTTGTCCAACAGAATCCTGCAAACTTCATTACACCGCTAGGTTTGAGGCGCAGCAACCCAATTAAAACACCTAGATAAGGGGCCGGAGCCAGGCACGCGTGCTGCATTCAGATGAGCGCATTAATGAGGCCTGGCAGGCACAGTCTCCTCCACCCCCCTTCCCCAGATCTTAAATATACATACCTTTTTAGGGGGGTTCTCGCCATCAGAGACTGTGCTTTCATACGAGAAAAAAAAAAAAAACACTTTAATGAACACACATTTATACAGACAAGAGCCATTTCTGCGGCTTGAATCATTTCAATATTTGGAATAAATACTCCAAATGCACAATACAAATAGAAACAGAACCCTAGCAGCCTCCAGCCACAAGTAGAGTACATCAGTTTCAGCGTGTTCACCTACAATCGTGGAAACCACCCCAGTTCCTGGAGATCTACAGTCCTGTAGGTTTTCATTCCAACCCTAACAAAGCACACTTCATTCAGAAGCTATAGATCTTGTTGAGCTGCTAACTAGTAGTCAGGTGTGCCAGATTAGGGTTGAAATGAAAACCTACAGGATGGCAGATCTCCAGGAACAGGGCTGGTTACCACTGGCCTTGAACATTCCAGGATATAAGTGCAGAGTTGAGGAACACAGTGACATGACACAATTACCAGCTTCCTAAATTTGCCTGAAACTGAAATCTTAAAAACCATAGATGTGCTTTGACATGTGCATGCGGTCATTCAAATATACCAAGGACTGACCCAGGTTGGACCAGGGTACAAGGTACATGTGAGTTTTGTTTTGTGGAGGGCGGGTGGGGGTGGTGGTTGAGGGCGTGTTGTGGCAGAAGTTGGTGAACTGCTGTTTTTTTTTGGGGGGGGGGGGGCATTACACAGATTTCTACTCAAGCTAGATATCTGAAATCGATTATAAGTGTTCATGCTGCTGTGTAGTACGAGTTTGAATGAACGCCATCGCGCAGTCATTTACCCCTCTTCGTCTGCTTCCTCTGGCTTCTTTCTCTACAGGGGAGAATTGACAAGTCAGCCTGCACTGCACGTCTTCCCTGCCGTCTACACACAAGCAGTCGCATGCAAAAGCCTGGTCTCATTTAGATTTCCAAAATCAAAATGGAGGAAGGAGCCACATATGCAAACTCACAAATAAAAACCTGTATTACATATTAAATGCATTAATGCAAACGCATTTCAATTTCATGCTGATGTGGGAACCTGCCATTTCCCATACCTTGCCTGCTCCATTCTTAGCTGCTGGTTTCTTAAGAGGTTTGGGGGGAGACTCCTCAATATCCTCCTCTTCCTCTTCAGCCAACTCTTCTTCCTCATCCATCTCTTCATCCAAGTAATCATCCTCCACTGCAATTAAGTAATCAATCTCACAAGCTGCTACAGTTGGTTGCAGACCAAAACTGGGAGTTGCATGCTCTCATATGCATAAACACACACATTGGAAGTCAGAATTGTTTATACTTATCAGACACCTCAAGTTCTGCTTGGCTGAACTTACAGGCAACATGTTCTCCACATATATACACTGGTCCAGAGCCATATTTCAAATGGAACGTTATTGGAGGGTGCAAGTCCACACCAGAGAGATTCACCTGTTAAAGCATGATGAAATTAAATTAGAATACATACGGCCTCAAGTCAACGAAATTCATAAACCGTAGCTGCAAGGTTCTGTGAATGGAACCCATCTGACAATGCCACACTCACCGTTGGCATTCCGGAAGCTCGCAGCGTCGCCATCGGAAACGCCTTGCTTTCATCTTCGCCCGTCATCAGCTCAACGATATTAAATTCATCCTTCGCGGACTCACCCAAACACATCTAGGAAAGCAAAACCGATAGCTTTTATTTACAGCTCATCGTAACGTGAGTCGAATCAGATTGGTCAGTTGCTAAAATGACACAAATATTGAACCTACGGTCCTCAGTGCAAGCTGGTGTTGATGCTTTGAATCATCGGTTTTAAACTTGCCAGTCCTGTTGTTCTCATTTAGCTCGCAACCTTTTAAACAAATAGATTATAAGAATGATCACAGGGCATTACTCTTCACTTAGCAACCCACATTTGTTGTTACTGTTTAAAAACCATACTTGATGTCCGTTAAACTTCTCGAATAGCCCAAATTAAATTTTATAAAACCGATTCCTTTGCAATATTACATCAAAATTGTCTATAAAATGACTGTACCCCATAGAGTCGAAACCGGTTTTTCGGCTTTGTTAACATCGCCAACTGACATTTTTCCTAAAGACGCTGAAAAGAAAACTTGGAGAAAAATAATAAATTAATTAATTGGCCTACTCTGATTTTGAAACACGCACAATGCGCTGCAACTATTAAATGCAAACTTTTACGAGGAAGTATTTCCGTTTAAGAACTAGGCGACCACCGGAAAAGCGGAACCTCTTCCCAATTAGACGGCTATAAAGGAGAACACGTGGCAAAATCAGGTGAGTCCAATAAAATGAACTAACGCGAAACAATCGCGAGCGATCACGTAATTAGACAACTAAGATTTAGAAACGGGCAATGTAGAGTAAAAATACGGTAACGTAGCGCATCTCTAATATAACACAAGGCCCAAAATAAACATGAATTCTGGTGCAGTTTTTTTTTTTTTGCGGTTTTGGAAACGTGCCAATAAGGCATTCGATGGCAACTAGCAAACAACGTCAGGCTGGTCGTGCGTGATTATTGCCAATGGATGTGACCCGACGTCTTCCTCTTGCTGTTCCTCGCAATGCAGAATCAACCATAGCGTCGCTTTTCCCTACTCATTTGTGATCAAAACTGCTCAAATGTCAATGCAATTAAAAAGTAATTAGTCAGTATCCATCTTCCATTTTAAATGAATGCAATGGAGTTGTTTTCCATCGGATCGAAAACAAAAATGTGCAGCTGTTTGCACGAACAGCTGCTGACTGCATTCTTTGGGCTGGTTCTGTAAACTGATTTTTAACATATGATTTCAGTTAAAAACTATGAAAAATATTTTTTAAATTGTGAGTATAACTGTCCGGGCGCTGGTGTGTTATCCTCAGCTTTCCTCATCCTCATCCTTCAGTGCAGTGAAATACCAAGAGACTCCTCTTCATGAATAGTTTAGGAGTGCAGCACCTTAAAACCTGGTTTTCCTCTTAACTGATCAAGTATTTATATGGTGCACAACTTCGTGGATGTTTTGCGAATTACCAAACACATTGATTTGCGTAACTGAGTATACTAAAATTGTCCTTTGGCAATTCATATAGCCAGTTATGCCGTTGTTAAGTAAACCTTTCACTGAGCATACCCTCACAGGTTTTGGATATTTGTGAAATGCTTATACCCTTTCCAATAAATGCAGTCCGATGAGACAAAATGACCTGGAGGCGTGAGAAAAATGTTTGACTGTACCTTAAAGTTTGAATTGTTTTGTGTAAAAATAGGGGACACCCAAACAAAAAGATCCATTTCAGGAAACTGTGAAAGGTGGGGATGTTTGACAACCTAACTTTTGCGCATGTTAGTGTGTGATGATAGTGTGGATGGTAGCATGATCGTATGCCAGTTTGTCAGTCTTGGTTGGGAATATATGGACCATGACAAGTGACTATTGTGTCTATATGTATGTATGTGTACTATATGTATCTATATGTGTAGTTATTATTGTTTGTGAATGAGTCATTTAGTCAGGCCTCCTTTTTTTGTCCCCTAAGTGATAGGTACAAAATTTACCAGTTAAATATGTGGTAAGAATAACACATAATTGGGTAATTACCACTGGTGAAAAAATAGGAAAATACAAATAAACTAAAACTGAAATACTTAGCGTAAGCGTGTGTGTGCGTGTGTGTGTGTGTGTGCGTGCATGTAGTAGATGGCACTGTGATGTATATTTTATGAAGCCCTCTGGGCTCAGAGCAGGGGGAACACGAGCTGGTAGTGTGACCCCAACTCTCCTAGGGACCAGAGACATCCCCTCCCTGTCATCAAAGACTGAGGGGAGGAGAGAGAGAGAGAGAGAGAGAGAGAGAGAGAGAGAGTGAGAGAGAGAGGAGAGAGAAAGAGAGAGAGAGAGAGGAGAGAGAAAGAGAGAGAGAGAGAGGAGAGAGAGAGAGAGAGAGAGAGAGAGAGAGAGAGAGAAGAGAGAGAGAGAGAGAGAGAGAGAAGAGAGAGAGAAGAGAGAGAGAGAGGAGAAAGAAGAAAAAGGCTCCCAGCATAAAGGAAAGAGAGAAAGAGTCACTGGTATCTTGTGTGGGTGAGTTCTTATAGCATTGTCAATCTCACTGCTGAATGGATTATCCCCACACATAGAGATACCAAAGAGAAACGGAAAGGTCATTTACCCTGTACATGGAATGGATCTTAATATTGTGGGTCAAACAGTGAGTCAGGTGCCGGACATTGGGCACACATAACAGGCCTGCTGGTCAGGGCAGCCGTTTAGCATGGTCAGTCATGGCTAAACTCTGGCCGCGGGGTTATCACCTCAATGTCGTGGCTGGGATTACTGCTTCTGGGTCTGGGCAGGACAGATTGTTCCATTCTTTCTCCCAGAAGCCAAGGCGAAAACGGATTAGCCCATGCCCTGCGGAGAGAGCCAAGGTTTCATGTTATTCTCTGGGATCTCTATTTCTCACTGCTTTGCTCTCTTACCTTCATTTCTCTCTTCTTGTCTCTCTTCACACTCTCTGTTCCCATTGCTATCCTCCCATCTCCTTCTCCTTTCCCTCTTTCCCCTGCTCTCTCTCTCCCCCTCTCTCCCTGCCGCACCACTGGTGTGCAAAAAGCTGAATCCAATCTACTTACACAGCGTGCGCGATGACAGGATAAACCCAGACCTTGTGAACCATCAAGCCCTGACAAAGCTTCCCCACACAGAAATGAAAAACAAAATTCATGGAAGCAGAGAGCTCTCTCTCTCTCTCTCTCTCTCCTTTCTGTGTTGTCCTCCTCTCTGTATTTCTTCTTTTCTTTTTTGCAGTTTCTCTGTGTGTGGCGCTCTTTTGGAGGCTTGTTAACATGCACTGGGCAGTGGGCCAACACACATGCCATTTCCAGAGATCCTGTCGCCCACTTTTTCTATTGACTGCTACACACACACACACTCACACACACACACACGCACGCACACATACTCACACACTCTCTCTCTCTTCCTCTCTTCAAAGACCCCCCACCCCACCCCCAATTTTCACTCATGGTGGTGGACTTACAGATCACTTTAGTGTTTAGATTTACACACACACACACACACACACTGACACATACATGACCACATTCAGTCTGTAAAGTTGCACTGCATCCTTCCCTGTGTGTTTTAGAGTGGAGAGACTCCCTTCTGTCTGTGTAATCATGCAGAGGAATCTCTTTGCTTGCAACCCACACATACTCCATTTCTGCCTGTGCCTGTGAGGAGGCCTCTGGTGTGTGTGTGTGTGTGTGTGTGTGTGTGTGTGTGGGTGGGTGGTTGGGAATGGCTGTTGGTTGGGCAACTGTGCGTTATTTCTCATTTATTTATTGTTTTTTATTGTGATTATTTTTGGAAGTCCCTTTTCTTTTCTTTTTTTTTTTTTGGGAAATGGCAGATTTTGTTTTCTATTGTGTTTATGTGCCTGCCAGAAAGGCCTGCAGCTTTTGTGAATTCTTTTTGAATTCTGTAGATTTTCAGGGTGATCCTATCAGGATGGCATAGCAATGGAACATTTTTGTGTAAATGATCATCTATTTAATTCTAAAATTATTTCACAGGTTCTGTTGCAAAGATTTGGAATAGACGGGTTTAGGCTTGACTTAATTTCTTTTCATAGTTAGAATCCCTCTGATGTAGAAGAGCATACCTGTCGTCTGATCTGTGGAGAGTTTATGATCAAAGCGTATGCTTTTTTAAACTCAAGTCAGTTTGCTTTGGAAAAAAATCTAGATGGGCTGGTTCTGTCTAATGAACTGTCCAATTGGCTCCTCCCCCCTCTTGCACTCTGTCCCTCAGCACCATGGACAGCACCTCCCCTTTTGTCAGTTTGCGTTACAGTGGAATGATTCTGGGACATTGTGATGCGATGTGATTCACTCACCATGTTTTTCCAAGTTCCACTGTGTGAAGTCTGTTAAACCTTTTGATCATAACACATTTTGTATCCTTCAGATAAATACCATATCTGAATTATTTCATTCATTCTGATTCTGAAGAGAACTTGGTGTCAAAACATTTTGTGGAATAAAAAACAGGGTCCCGCGTGGCTCATCCAGCTAGGGCTCTGAGGTCCGGTGAAGCGGTGCGCCCCCTCGGTCTGATGTCACATCCAGGCCATGCAGCTGCAGCCAGCAGCCCCACAGGGCAGTGCGTGACTGCCCTTGACTGCCTGCACATCTTTCACAGTGTACAGGGGCTGATGCAGTGATGAGACAGGCTCACGAGTCACGACTGGGTTCTCCAAAAGTGGAGCAAAATAAATAAATCTGGAATACAAATTGGTTTAAAAAAAAAAAACCCTTTTGCTTCAAGTTTTCAAATGTAGTCTTCTGTGCTGTCAAAATTGCAACTTAGGCAAGGACTGCCCGAAGCAAAGGATCAAAAGGCAAACCTCTGTTTGTGTTGGATGAGCATTTGAACTTGCAATAGAAGTAGGCCATGCAAAGTAGAAAAATGGGCCTTGTTAGCACCTGCTGTACCGCCAGCCCTGGCCCTTTGCCATTTGGGGTTGTTTGCAATCATTTACAGGCACACACATTTCCAAAAGAAACAGGAATAGGGCTCTAGTGACTACTGTGTGCCATTTCTCCTTTTCTTTTGCCAGCTTACCGCTATGAACTCTTCAAAGTGCACTACCTCCTGCAGTGTGGACTGTACTGGTGTTTAATCCCTTGTTCTCCTGCCTGGAGAGCCATTCTTTGGCATGTTGTTAGACACAGCCATGACAGTTGCACAGCGATGTTTAATTCACCCTCTGATTCTGCTCACATTGCAAGTTCTTGGTGGGGAAGACAGAACTGTATCTGGCCAATAGAATAATTTGGGTGATCAACACTATCAAGCAGTCGAGGGATGTGTGTCTGTGTGTTGGGGGGAGGGGGGGGGGGAATAATACCATCACAGGGAGTCTATATCTGTGAGTTTGGGTGCAATATTGCCATTAATTACTCCAACAGAAATCTGCATACGGTTGTATGCGCATGCTATAGAATGACTGAGACACTGTGCTTTAAGTTTCCCTAGCCACATGCTGTCTGCTGCTGTGCTGGTGGTAAATAAACCACAGAAGGCAGTGAAAGCAAAATCAGATTAATTTACTGCAATGTTAATTACAAGCTCATGTCAATGATGCAAGGCCAGACACAGCTGTACCATTACCCTGGTAGTCCCTAAAATCTGAGGGTGGCTGTAGGTGGAGGCTAACTTCTCCACTGGTGTGAAACCTGCAGTATCTCACTCTAAATTCAGAAAACCCTCTAGTCTGATTTGGATGTAAAGTGCTGCCATAAGCACATGAACTAACAGATGAAATGCGGCCCAGCGTGACTGTGTCCTGTCGCGACTTATCTTTAGACACTAGCCTGAGCTCAAGTAGAATACCCCCGAAACAGGTTATCACTGGCTGAGCCATAAATAAAGTCAGCATCTTTAAAGAGGGAGGGAGAGAGAGAGTGAGTGAGGCAGAGAGAGGGAGAGAGAGAGGGAGGGGGAGTACGAAGACTGAGATTGTATGAGAGAAACGCGCATACTGCGGAGTTCAGGCGAGGAGAGGGATGACAGTCAAAGAACTGAGAGAAGAACAGTGAAACACAACGCGCAGTTAACCGAATTTAGCGGCTGCCCGTACCAGTGACAGCGACCGACACGGTCGTTCCGATAGATAGGAAATTGTGGATTTTACTGTACGTTTCGAGCTGGAGAAATTTGGACTGGGTTTGACCATGCTAACGACACGTTCTTTTCAAACCGGGGCTCTCAGTGCCATCCTTGCGATTGGGACATTGTGGGGATTCAGCTTTGCAGGTAAGAACAATTGACCCTCATTAATGAATTGTTGAATTAACTTTGTGCTCAAGGTCCGCGTAGCTGGTGACTTTACCCTAGGCTTTTTGTTCATTGGAAATACACTTTTTTTTCTGTTGTCGGAGGAGATCGATATGAGTTTTACAATTCACTTTAATTAATTAATAGCACTGAAAGCTGACAAGAATTGTCTCTCGTAATCTGTGGAAACAGTATAGTCAAGTGTGGAGTTTCTCTTACTGTCAAGTCGTTCAGGCGGCTTGTGAACTAGAGGGAGCCACGCGGCACGGAACGAATCCAAGATTTATTTATCGTGGTGCGCGAGTATAAGTCGCCAGAACATGACATTTGCTTTGCGAGTATTTGATTTTTAGGTGATTTTTGCTGAAGGGTTTTGACATCGTTGAGCGTTGCTGCAAAGCGAACGACGTTTGACATCTGTGTCGGTCTGCAGCAGGATGCGCGCATCAATAACAGCGAGTACTGCGGGGTATAACTACTCCCGTGCCTTTGTGCAAGTGAGTGTATGCTGTGAGAGGAGGGCTAACTGAATGATAAATCGCGTATCGCCCCACAGGAATATGCCGCCAATGAGATACCGGACGGGGACCCTTTTCCACATTTCATTGCGCTCATTTAATTAAATACGGGGACACAACGTGTCGTGAGATTTAATGTTCGAGCTAAATTTCCTTTCGGTGCGCCTTAGTGTTTTAATGTTCATTGGTATTGGTGTTCACGAACCTCGGGAAAGAGAAGAGATGGGCTCAGATTGTTATTTAACACGGCGCATGTTTATCTCGAGTCCCTTTTGTTATGGGCTGACCCTTCAGTTGGTTTTTCTTTGTAGGAGCTGCCTAAACAGAGTGTCAAACCCCTATCACAATGTCTCTGGTTCTGCTTATCTTTTTTTCGGTGCTATCCCGCGTAACTTAATGTGCTGAGAAATGCCACGTAGATTGGTGCAGCACTGCCCATACCAATCTGCTCATATTATAATCCTTTCGAAATCGTGGGAATAATCTGTGGTTGGAAACACGAAGGATGATTATCCACGCTCTCTTGTTGTCTCCAGGAAAGCCACGCTTGCATGATTTAGCCTGTTTCGAAGGAACCGTCCTAGTCGCAGAACAGCATCCTCCCTGCCTCGCACTCGCAGTTATCGATTCCCCTCTTTGCAGCCGCCTTGTAAAAATCAGTTCTCTCAGGTGGATGGCGTTTAGTTGGGGGAAAGGTTGCATGAGCCCCCCAGTCAACGGCGTGCGCGACTATACTGGCCTCGTTTCACAACTCCACAGCGTTGTTTATGCTCATACCTATTGTTTAGCTGCAGTTGCTAAAATGTATACACAAATGTTGCAGCACGAAATTTTCCCCATCGTCCGCCGTTTTTAGGAAAGAGCGTGATCCCCGTGGCTATCACACACGGCTCGGCGCTCTGTCTTCGCTATCATGCTGCTCCGTTCCCTAATTACCGAGCCATTATTGTATCCGAGCGCAGCGTGGCCAGGCTTTGTGAGACAAATTGAGCACAGGGTACAGACTGTGGGAAACAGGGGTCTGAATTTTTTGGCAAGCAGGTTTTATTATTTGAAGTCGTTGCCAAAAAAATCCCTAGTCTTTGAGAAGTGGCTAACTAGTGAGAGACAAGGTTTCTTTGTGAATAAACCCCAGAGACAAAATGCCACGCAGCCGTTGAGGCCCTGATTTCTTAAGACCCCTCTGGTCTGACGTTATACAGTACTTTCTACCTGCACAGAATTACTCCAGGGACACCTTGGTCGTGTTGATAGCTGCAGAGCGAGGAAAAACAAATAGCTGGTAAACAAACAGAAAGCGTTTCAAGGCCTGTTATCTGTGTAAGCCACGGGGATTCTCAGGTGCTGCAGACATTTTCCGTGTTTACGGCGGTTACAGTGGCCTCCTTGAAAACGTTAGGGCACTGCCTTTGTAATTCAGTCCAGATGTGCCTGCGTACGCCCGGCGCTCGGCTGTTGTTGACTGTGCTCACCTGTAAGGAGACCACTCAGCGTACAGCAACGCATTGAGCCATCGCTTTCACAGACGCAGGACCCCGCTCCCCTCAAGAGACGAGGTTGTCTGCGCTACACCTCCCTCAGGAGGACTCCATCTCTCCCTTCGCATTGTGCGGAACATCTCTGTTTTTTTTTTTTTCTGGGCTCAATACCAGCCCTGACAATATTAACATTTAAGAGAAAAGCAAGATAAGGCTCTCCGAGTTTGACTGCTAAAACCTCTCCTCTCTCATCCTTTCTGTGCACACATTTCTAATGGCACATGAGCATTTTTGTTGTTTTTGAAAGCTTTGACCTGTGGGAGCAGGCCAGTCATGCCGGTAAGGGCTATTTTAAGCCAGGGTAATTGCCGCAAGGGAGGAATTGTGTTTCCCATTTATCCTCCCAGACAGCAAACACAGGTGCCACTGAGGGTGGTGTTTGGGGGAGGGGGTGGGGGTGGTAGTGGTGGAGGAGAACACAGAGTATGGGGGGGGAGATAGAGGGACACCATAAAAAGGATGTGGGTTGTCTAGAAGCTCCACTGTGGTCCACGGTCCTCTCACATTACCAGAAATACGACAAACTCTGTTCTATCGTCGGTCCTTATGACCGAGCGAGGCTACTGGATTCCATTGTGCGGCGCTCCTAATTAACGAGCTTTGATCTGAGCTGTTGATTGAAAGCTGATCTGATCTGGAATCGGCGTGTTTTGACAGCAGTATGCTGTCACTCCCCTGGGAAGGAAGGTGTGGCGTCAGGAGGAGAGCTAGTGCTAATAAATGGGTGGGAGAAAGGGTACTTTTTTTGGCTGCAGTAAACTTGCTCATCCTTTCCGTTATCTGTGTCTTTGTCCTCCCTTCTACCCATAATCCAGCCCTAATTCCTCTGTTTATATGTGCGTTGGCTTGGGGAAGAGGGCGAGAGATTGACTGCTCACACAGTCAGTTGTGAAGAACTGCACTCCATAGACATTAAATCTAATTACCAGTATTAATAACTGTTAGTTAATTATTGGAAAGTATATGGGCCATCAGAAATGTAAATGAAACAAACAAATAAGAAAACCAATGCAGTTCGATAGTACAAATCATGGTAAGTTTTTCAGGAATACCTTTGGGTATTTTTATCTGTATTTGACAGCTTCCATCTCGACTGAAAGCCCTGTCATACTGGACTGACTTTGATTGGACACTGAAACACCCTGAGCAAACGATCATTTAAAAAAATGCCTTCCCTTGTTGTATTGGCCCAGCTCATATAGTCCAAGGCTGATATTAAATCAAATAAAAAAAGACACTTTTTAAGGAATGTGGAGTAAAAAAAATATGCATATATAAAGGTTAGATCTTTATATTTCCGGTACAATCATTCCAAATCACTTCAGACGCCGCCGAAGGCACTGTTATAGTGCGCAAAGCCGAGTGAAAGTCTTTTTCATTATTCCTTATTTGAAGATAAAGTTCAGGCGAAGCTGATTTTGGCTAGATTGAATAGAGGACGAGGGTTCCTGCAGTGGCTTGTGAGGAATAATTGATGAGGTCTCACAAGCCTGAAAGCCTCTGAGTTTCTTTTCCCATACAGGGGCAAGCCAGTGACACAGCAAATCAAAGCCAGCTGCATTTTACCCTCTTTTGCTTTCATGTCAGTTGCACCTCGATCCTAGGTAGCATGCCCTTCCCAGTCTGCCAGCAACATGAAGTATACTTCCAGGTACACTAGTTTCACACTTCAGAATGTCATTACTACTACTACTGCTGCTGCTGCTGCTGCTACTACTACTACTACTACTACTAATGATGATAATAATAATTTTGTTCAGTACTACTCATACCATGTGAATTATTTTCCAAAAATACTCAAAGCAGCAGCACAATTTAAAAAGCTGAGGAATTACAGATGAAGGTAGAAGTCACAAGAAGGTGAAAGTATAATATATAGTTCTTAAAAGCGTAAATATAAAATAATGATAATAAAATAATAATTTTGTAATAATTGAGCCTGCCTTATACTCTACGTGAACCTCAAGGCTCTTTAAGTGTTCATGAAAAGCACAGAGGATCATTAACGGGATAATTTCTCTAGGAAAATCTAAATCACCAGTAAAATACAATACTATACAGTACCATACCAGATACTGTTACTTTATTGATCCCACCAAGGGAAGCTCAAATGAAAGCTTCTAACATAGATCATGAACAAGGCCTTTCTCATAACTGCAACAACATAATGGCCGTTCTTTCATAGTGAGGTGGGGAATTCCTTCCCTACTGAAACCCTCCCTCTTGGGTGGTGCTATTGCTAATTATGTGCTGCCCTGCAGGGCTGGCAGCCACAGTTATCTCTGGCACAGCCGGGATCTGCTTCATTGGCTTTGGGGCGCATTACTGTACAGATGACTAGTGCGTCCCTGGATACGCTACCAGGCAGCCCAGTGCTGCACTCCTTGGCATGGTGTATCACAGTCAATTCAGAAGCAATAACTTGCCACTCTGAATTAAAACGGTGAAGTTGGAGGCAGGATTTCATGGTGTAACTCCAAAGCACTGTCTTTATGACCAGTAATGTGCTGTGTGTGTGTGTGTTGCAGTTTTAGAAGAGACGTAGGCCACTGGAGCATTATGGGAAAGACGGCTTGTTGCTTGACCATTTTTGGTCACACATATTTTTGGGGAAATGACTGGAAGAGATTGTTAGTTTTGCAATCTACTGACCTTTGTCTTTTTGTTCTGTTTCTTCTTTTTGCATGTTTGCTGGCCCGAATATTTCTTGCTTTGTTCGCAGTTTCTTTTAACGAGACTAAGCATGACAAAAATGAGATTTGAAGTTCCATTCACGCTTGCTGGCTTCCACTCGAATGCTGCCGCTGACCTTGTCTCTTAAGTTACGATTGCCGCAGTGACGTGGCTGAGAGGTTGAACAGTCGCACCCAATCACCCAGGTGGGACATGTGGGGTGCAAATCGCACTAAGGCTAGTGAGCGCTTAATCGTTCTGTTGGTGCGTGCCCTGTGGCCAACAGTTGAGATTAGTCTCACTTTAAGAGTGTGGATGTTGCCAGCTCACTTCAACTGGAACACACAAAAGAGCTTTCAACAAGATTTCATCTCATTTAATTCTTTGGCATCGTCTATGAAGCAATATTATTGCAAATATTATGTTACAGTCTGTTTCAGTATTTTTTTAACTGCAGATTAGCTGCGTGGATGCTCTGTCTGGGGTGGTCAGATGGGATACCCTGTCAGGTACATATGGGGCTCAGCCAATCCAGATTCTGCAGTGTATTGCCCTTTCTATGATTAGTCAGTCTGGATTGTTTTGTTTCCTAAAGTTTGTGGAGATGTGTTACTCTTGGTACGCTAAATGTATAATAGTTATCAGCAGTCTGAAATCTGGACCAGGGGTTGAAGGCTTTTTGTCTGTTGTTGCTAAGTGGGACTGAGCTCCGGAAGTACTAGGATGGGAGACCTGGGAAAACAAGGAAACTGCAACAGCGCTGCTGCTGGACGTGATGCTGGTCAGCCAAATGGCAGGGTTCTCCTCACCCTGGGCTCAAGCGTAGTTGAGGTGTCACTGTGCTGTTGGAGATTCCTTGATTTCGGATGAGAATGTAAAAACAGATGTAGAGAGTTTAAATATCATTGGAACTTGTAGGACTAACAGGGACTTCCTGGCTAAATTCCTTGGCTCTCTCAGTTTGCCCATAATCAGCCTCCAGCTGAATTAACCAAAATCACAGGTGCTTCTCGGTGAAAAAGAAAATCTCAGTATGTGATTGGCTAATGCAGTGCTGCAGCTTCCACCACAGCTTCCAAAAATTCTTTATGCAAACCGCCATCCTCTGGCTGGAGTCACGAATTCTCTTCTTGAAGAAGTTCTGTGAAGTGTCTGCCCCCAGCTACATCATTTCACTAATGTAGCACACAAAAATAAAAGTGTTTGAGTTGTCACGTCCTTAACAGCAGTAGCTGTAAGCTTTAAACATATACTAAAGATACATTTAAAGAAAATATTTTATGAAGATATTGCAACACTTACTACCCAATATTATATATATATATATATATAATTTTCACTTTCTGATATTGTGACATTTAAGTATTTAAAAATATATATTACCTACTACTGAGTGAGGTATTTGTAATTACATGTATAAAATATATTACTATTTGCAGTATATTGTAGTATATTTTATTTCTGTCAAACCAACAACAATGAGAACAAAATTGCACATAAGTAAGAGAGACTTATCTGTTATTAATGCACCTGAGTTAGGGTAAATGTTATATAACGTACGCTTATGTATTACAGAAGAAGACTGGTGCAGAATGCACTGCCTATGGGTGGACCTTCAAGGTTGCGCATAATTTACATCTCTTGTAATTTACAGAATAGTTGATGGACCTTTGGTGAATTATGAGCGCAGCCTTTGCAAACATATTTATAATGCAGGTGAGCCCAGCCCCCCCCGCCAAAAAAAACAAAAACCCCTCCGTTTTCATCTTTGACAGAAAACTGCTTAATATACAGTGCAAGGATGTTTCACCAGCGTCAATCAATTCTGCTAGCTGGCTGGTGATTTTAATAGAAGTTTGCCTGTCAGAAGTGATGCAATAACACACTGAATTTATGAAATGTTTTTGTTGGGGGAGATACCCATCTGGTTCATAATATTATTGAGAATAGGCTATGTTGTTAAAATTTAACCTTACATGTAATACTGTTTATGGATTGTCTTTTTAAAAAAATTACTGATTACAGTTCTGCTGTAAATGAGTATTGGTGCACAATGTTTATTTTTTAGTTTTTTATTGGTAGATCAATATTTGAAAAGAATGTAGAGAATTTCTTTGGATGGAATGTCCTACAAACAACAGCAAACCCTGCTAGATTGTTAGTCAGTATTTCTGCTACTGTCATTTTCACTTTTGTAGATGCTTATTTTTGCCCAACATATTTCAGTCAATTATAAAAAAGGCACACACACAGAAATCCATTGTGTCCCCTTGCTCTGGTATCCTTATGTTATTTTGCTGCTCTTTTAATTTGGGCACCTCTCTCTCGGCCCACCGGCAGTCAGTCTGCAGTACGAACGTCTTAAAAACATGGGCGGGCCGACTGCCTCTCCCTCTTTCTCTTTCGCCATGGCGACGCCATTTGGCGAATGGTAGCGGCCCTTCAGTCAGGTGCTGGGGAATGCATGGCGGCAGCATGCCTGTAAAGAGGGGGGTAGTGGGATGGCGTGTCGCGGAGAGGAGAGGCTAGGAAGCGAACAGAGCGCTCAGTCTCCGCGGAAGGGTCTGTGTGTGCGTTTGGCCGCGCCCCTGACATGCTGTCTGGCCCCAGCACAGTTTGGAGCCTGAATGAACTGGAGAGGGAGGGGGGGGGTCCTTCCTGGCAGAGAGACAGAGCAGTCTCAGTGTCTCTGTGTGGTCAGCAGTCATTGACACACCAGTCACACTCCTCCCCTCTTCACATCCACAGACGGAGGGAGAGAGGCGGAGAGGTGAAGGGAGGAGGAGGGGTGTGCCTGAGCGAAAAAAGACTTTGCTGTCTCTGTCGCCCCAGAGGTCGAGATTCATTTCTTGTTATTCTGCTCCAAATACTCAGAAATAGAGGGCGTATCCCCACCAGATTTCAAAAGTCCAGTGCCGCCCCCCCCCCCCCCCCATGATGTGATTTTCTTGATGGATAACATAAAGTGTGTTTAGGAGACAAATAGGGAGATCCCTGGTCCAAGAAAACATCTGCTACAGCCGCTAGGATTAAGGGCAAAGACCAGACCAGTTCAAAACAATCAAGATGAAATAAAAATAAATATCGAATATATTGTTTTTTTTTGGGGGGGGGGTGAACTTGTTTCTGGAGAATAGTGAAATAAAAGAATGAATTTCACACAAAAAAATATGGGGTTGTCATGGAAACTCCTATGTCAACACTGAATACACACACACAGGCGTACACACACATGCACACAAAGCGCTCATGCAAACACATCGCAAAGCATGGAGGGACTCGAAGCTCATTCTTTAAAAAAATATTTTATTGTATCAGCGTATTGTTTTGCCTGCTATGTGTACGTACTCTGCTACAATAAAACCATTTACTCTTCGCGTCACATCGGAGAACCAATCTCGAAGACATCAGTGCTTTTATCTATCAGGCCATCTGTATCTGTATCACATACTGTAGCTGTGTCTCTATCTGCCTTCCTCCGCAGTGCATTTATTGTGATGTACCTAGTAGTTTATGGTTTGGAGCATGCAAAACAGGGATGAAATTTACTGGCAATCCTGCTAGATTGCATCCAACTTATTGAGTGTGACACATTATGTGGTTAACAGGTTAGCTATCTGGCTTGCTCGATAAATCTGTCTTGGTCTGAAATACTACACAAACATCATTAAATATGAGCAGAATTAGAGCTACAGTACTAGCCAGTAAGCCTCCACACATGGCTGTCTTTTAGCTAGTAAAATCATAAGCTACAGGAGGGCTATATTTTTCAATATACGAGACTGCTAAATATGCTAAATGTCAAATATATAAATGAATAGTTTTAGTGTATGCAATCTTCCATGCAAATCACAGCACATCTAAATGCATTGATAAAATTGCATCAATGACAGCTCTTGAGATTTTCTCATTGTGACAACGACTTGACACCGAGGTCAATACTGGCAATATGTTGTGCTTGCTGTTGTGGAGAAGATCGTAGTGGTGGGGTGGGTCGGCAGGGTGATGGGGAGAAAAAGATTTACATGGAGAAAATGACAATGGAAGGAGATAGAAAGGGGAAGAAAGAAAGAAGGGGAATAGGTAGAGAAGAGAGGAAGAAGGGAGGGAGATTGGCACAGCTGCGCTGACAGACTGCTCGCACCTGTGAGCGGCTGGAGGAGCCGGGGGGAGGCGGGCAGCGGAGCGCCATCTGTTCCCTGTGAGGGAACCAGCGATTGCCCTGGGAACCTAGCGCTCAGCTGGGACCCACTGGCCCACAACACTGAGACCATAGCCTAAACCTGCAGAGCCAGGACAGTGAGGTCACAACCTGGACCAGTAATGCCAGGACAGTGAGGTCACAGACTGAAGCCACAATATAGACCTGCAGATCAAGAATATAACGCGCAGGCTGCGGTCGACAACTGTGGATTGGAGCACTGAGATCACGGTCTGGACACAATTTATAACAGTGGTTCCAGAGGACATAACAGAAAGGCATGAATCCTTAACACAAAGACCAAGGCCATGGAGACCAGAACCTAGGCTTATGGATTCAGGACACACAAAGAGTTCAGGAACCGAGAACAAAGGATCCTAGCCTCATTCTCTCATTACAAAAGGCTTGTCAGTTTTTTGTAAATTATTTTCATTTCTCTATGTTAACTGTTAATTGTGCTTTGTGCTTGAAATATCCAGTTTATGGCAGGATCTTTTCCCCACAGAAACCTGTTAAAAATATCTCACAGTCAGTCTCTTAATTAGCAGTTTGAATGTCTTTCAGCTGCATGATGGACTGTGAAGGTAATGGGATAATTGAGATAACCTGTGTGCAATTGGAGCGGCAGGTGTTTGGATCTGGAGGAGAAGTATGCAGCTGTGAGGCTTCTCTCTGAACACGCTATCAACTGAGTTTTTTAATCAATTATAGGCAAATGTGTTTTTATACAGCTCAGAGGTATTTAAAACCTGTTCAATTTAAACAGAGGCCAGAATATAGAACCTAGAATTACAGCCCAAGAACACAGAGGTATAATCCTAGAGCACATAGCCCCAGAACACAGAGTTATTCTCCCCCCAAAAAAATTTTATTTTTATTTTTAGACATTGTCCAAAAAGTACCTAGAGTACATAGTCCAAGGGCACAGGTATAAGAATTGGGCACAGAACCTTAGCACAAAGAGTTATCAACCTAGACAGAGGCAGAGTATGTACTTAGAACCGGAGAAAACACAGCCCTCTATAAGAAAATCGAGAACCTAGAACCCATTAGAGTTATGGAAATAGAACACGGGCAGCAGAGTATAAATCTACAGGCCTAGAGCAAATAGACCAGAGCATGACGCCAAGAACCCTTAACGCTAGATACTGCATCTATATATAAAAACCAGAGAGTCCAGGACCTGTGGAACAGAGCCAGTGGCAGCCAGTGTCATGCCAGAAAATGTCTGCAGAGATGGGTCCATGGCATCAGCACGTGGCGCTTCTCTCTGGAGAGGGCGGGTCCGTCGGCGGCTGGGGGATTCCAGCACCCCCCCCCCACCCCACCCACCCACCCACCCCCACCCCGCTTTAGCCGACACGCTTCAGCTGCCCCCGTTTGCTTACACAGGAAGTCGTCGGGCCGGCTCTGCACTTGCGCTGGTGCGTGGGCTCCCGCCGCTGCCGATTGGTTGCCTTTAATAGGAATCGTCAAAGGGGGATGTGCGGCTGGCGCGCCGCCCAGGGTGCTACGTACGCCAACGCGAGCTGGGAGTCGATGCCCTCCCCGCTGAATTTGGGAGGGCCGCGGAGAGAGAGAGAATAAAACACGGTGAAGCTCTGTCACAGTCAGGGAGATGGGAATGGTGCAGAAGCCTCTCAATGTCGTTCCCTTTCTCTGAGTTTGGAGAAAAGCTCTATGCATACCAAAGGAGCAGAATCAGATGGCTATTGGAGAAAAATAAATATCTGCTATCTATTCTTACAGCTTTATTTTACTAAAGCAGGGACCCCCCACCATTTCTAAATACTATTACTACTAATACTACTACTATGACTACTACTACTACTCATAATAATAATAATAATAGCTATTATTATTATTAGTAGTAGTAGTAGTAGTGGTAGTATTTAGAAATTGTGGGGGGTAATAATAATAATAATAATAATAATAATTATTATTATTATTATTATATATTTTTGGCTTGGTTTTTTTTTTTGTTGGGAGTATTAGTTTGATTTGGTTTCCATGTGTTTTGTAGGATATGTAGTTTGTCTGTCTTGTGTTTTGTATTCTGTGTAGTTTGTTTGCTTCAGATCAACTTATGTATTGAATGCTTTTGCAAATAATGAATGATTTATCATGAATATTTAATAAGTAATTATAAAATATCTCAAGAAAGCATATTTAAAAACAGGGCTCCCATGCATTTCATGTATTGGTAGTAACCAATAGGGTGTGTGTGAGGTGTGAATACAGCTATGAATGTGTTTGCTGTTATGCCAAGTCTGTACAAGTCTTGGCACCATTTCTAATGTTATAACGTTCATGGTGGCCTTGAAACAATTCAGCCTTTGTCTTAGATCAACAAAGTTGACCCTTATAAGAAGAAAAAGTCATAAAAACATAATCTAGCTCCAGCTCAGGAGAGATTTAATGCAAACATCTGGAATTAGTTGTAAATTACATCAGTTATTTGTCCATAATTTATAAAAAAAATGAAAGGACAAAACCATGAAGAACGGATTTATAGAATCAATCTTCCTGCTCTGGAGGCTTAATGTTGTTCCTCTCCGGCACACTTGGTGTAAGGAACCACCGGGGCTCAGGGGTTTGATGTAACATGTCCAGTCCTAAATGGTTCTAAAAGGCTAATTTGTCATGACGAATTGGTAATCCGTTGAGTTGCCACTAGTTGGCTTGATGTAATGGGGCCTTTTATATAGTGAGATTTTCCACAGGGTTTCTGTTCTGCAGCTATACAAGCACAGGAGTGCATGATCCCACCCTGGTCTGAAAACCAAAAACTACTGGTTTCAGAATCCTTTGCTCTAACCCCGACACCACTCTGTTTCTCCAGTTCAGCATGTAAGTCTGGGCTCCAGCAGCCTTGGCTCTGCTGTTTTTGGTGTTATTCGGTACTTAATTGATCATCTAAATCCGTTGATTACGCAGTTAGCTCACCTCACCTGGTTTCATTGTGTCTGAACTGGTTATTGATTTTAAAAACTTGCAGTCCCTGCAGATATCCAGCACCAGAGTTGAGGAGATCTGATGCAGACTATTAGGCTGCAGTACTTAATTTGTACTTCTTCTCACATTGAGATTTGGAAGAGCAAAAATCTGGTGTTTATAATAAACTCCATTAATCACTGAGCCATGTAGCGTTGGCAGTACACAACTGATAATGCAAGCTATCTATTTATGTGTCAAGCTCAAAAATGGAGATACATTTTCTATGATGCTAGTGATATTCACAGTCACTGTTTAAGCGGGGCATTAAATTTACAGAGCAATTAATGGAGCTATGTGTGCTGCTATTAATTAGGGCAATCACCCTTATCTTTGAGTAATGCGTTTTAGCCCATACTACATTTTTTCATTTTTAGACATCATGACATATTTGCCTGTCGCTGAAATGGATTAAAAAATAAAGCATTGCATAGGAATCTTTGAAATGGCAAGACTTGCTTTGAATCATCGTTTGAAGTAAAAGACAATGTGCAATAGTCTGAATGCGCCCTGTCAGTATCAGTTTGTCAGTAAGGAAATGGGTGACCACACTCTACACGTACCAAGAGACCACACATCCTCTGCCCACCATTAAAAAGCTGTTTTACAACATACGCTTTGAATGAGTCTTTAAATAAAGTTGTGTTGTTTGTTGCATCTCTAGCAAAATCCATGCTTTCTAGTCAGGAGAAGCCCAGACTAAATGCTGCCTCTCTAAAATCTCTTTCTCCCTTTCCCATCCTCTCATTTTCTGTCCCTTTTTTCTCTTTTCCTCTTTCTCATCCTCCCAGGTTCTCCTTCCCATTTTTCCTCTCCCCGTTTTATATATATGATTTTTTCTTTGTCATCCTCCCATTTCACTCCCCCTATTCTCTCCTCCTCCTCTTTCTCATTCCAGCATTATTTCCCTCCCTCCCTCCCTCCCTCTCTCTCTCTCTCTCTCTCTCTCCCTGCAGCTTTAGTCTTCACAGCCCTAATGAGTCAGTCAGTCATGGTGCTAATAGTGTTAATGGAGCAAGGTGTGGAGAGAGGGGAATGGAAGGAGGTGGGATGAGTGATGCAGTATAATTGTGTGTGTGCGTGCGTGGGTGTGTGTATGCGGGCATGTGTGTGTGTGTGTGGGTGTGTGTATGCGGGCATGTGTGTGTGCATGGGTGTGTGTGTGCATGCATGTTTGAGTGTGTGTGCGTGTGTGGGTGGGTGTGTGTGCATGCGTGTGTGTGAGTGGGTGTGCATGGGTGTGTGTATGTGGGCATGCGTGTGTGTGAGTGGGTGTGCATGGGTGTGTGTATGTGGGCATGTGTGTGTGCACGGGTGTGTGGGTGGGTGGGTGTGCATGAGTGTGTGTATGAGGGCATGTGCGTGTGCATGGGTGTGTGTACTTGTTTCGGTGTTTTGTGAGTGTATGCGTGCATGTGTGTGTGTGTGTGTGTGTGTGTGTGGTGTTTGGACAGACTTTATTTTTATGAGCCTTTTATATGGGAAGATCTCTCCCCATTCATTCTGTGCATTAGGCTTTTCTACCTCCTATTCATGAAACACTTGAGTCATTCTGTTTGATTTAAATGCTTCCTCTCACGCTCAGTACATTTAGGGCCAGAACACTGTGCCCTCTCCGCAGCATGGGGGGGCGATAGCTTTCGCGCGTGCTTTAATCAAATTCCTCCTGCGTCGCCGCCGGTCGCCGCCGCAGTCTGACAGCCAAGGTTATCACAATGTATACACATCACTAAGAAGGTTGCAGTGCTGACCTTGTGTTCACAGAGCAAGGAGCTTCATTGTCTGCAGAAGATGAACAGGAAATGGAAGAGGTAGGGGGCGGGGCTGATTGCAGATTGGAGAGGTGTTTTCAGATGGAAGTTCCAGTGAAATGGCAGCTTTGCATCTTTCAATCCATTTTTTTTCCCGTCGTCTGTGCACTCTCAGTTTCTCAGCCTTGGTTTAGGTCTGACAGGGCTGGTGTTTACATGGGAACCTACTAATAGCCAAAAATCCACTCTGCATATGCACCTTGCTTATGAGCTGCAGTGTCAAAGTGTTAAATAGGTAGCTGTTGATGTTCAGTGTTGAGGCAGTGTGCTGTATCATATTACTTAATTCCTAACACTTGATTCATTCTGTTCTTTCAGCTCAGTAGGGTGGGATTTAAAAAATATGTATCCATATACAGTATGTATGTATGTATATATATATACAGTACTGTGCAAAAGTCTTAGGCACCTGTAAAAAAAAAATGTTGTACAGCTAAGATGCTTTCAAAAATAATTAAATGAAAGGTTATAAATATCGAAAAAATAATATAAAGAGCAGTAAATGGTTAAAAACTAAATAAAATCAATGTTTGGTGTGACCAGCCTTCGCCTTTAGAACTACATCAATTCTCTTAGGTACACTGTCCTGCAGTGTTATAAGAAAATCGGCTGGTAGGTTGTCCCAAGCATTTTGGAGAACTTGCCACAGTTCTTCTGCAGATTTTGGCTATTTTGCTTGCTTCTGGCTCTCCAGGTAATCCCAGAGACCCTTAATCAAGTTTTTATCTGAAAAGTAGTCTATTACTTAAAATATTACTTTATTTAACAAAATACAAAAATGTATTCATGTTTGGAAATCTCAAATTTGCTTTTTTCTACTGACACACTAATGCAGAAAACAAAAAATAAACATCTAAGACCAAATATATACTATGTATTATATTAAAAAATCTAGGGTGCCTAAGACTTTTGCACAGTATATATATGTACATACATACATACATACATACATACATACATACCGTATAAGTATATATACTCAATTTCTCTCTCTCCTCGCTGTGTCATTCCTGTCCTCTTTTATGCTGTATCTGGAGTTTCCGTTCAGCTCTTATAAGTAAGCGTGTCTCTGGAGAAACATTTGCACTGGTGGGGAAGAGGGGGTGGATTATGTATGTATGTACAGAGGAGGGAAAGGGGAAGAGCGAGGGGGTGGGGACAGCGTGAGGGAGAGAGAATGGACAGAACCACCAAAGGCCTGATTAAGGCGATGTAAAGAATGAAGGAATAAACATATCTCTCTCTCTCTCTCTCTCTCTCTCTCTCTCTCTCTCTCTCCGTCTCTCTCGCTCCACTATACCACTCGTAGCTGGTGAGTTACAAAATATGAAATATAGCTTAGCTGTATTTGGTACTGAGCCCGAGACTGTGCTTGATGGCTTTGCATAATTAAGATGAGGATTTAAATAAGGATCACTCTCTCCCTTTGCAGCCGACTCCCTTTTTTTCTCTCGAGTGCACTTGTGGTTGTGTGCCGCGGCGTTTTGCATTTCACATGAAGGCATTTCCGCTATAATGAAGAAAGCAAACGACAAAAAGCAAGTGTCTGATCTCCGTATTGTAATCAGAACGAATTAACATAACTCAGCCTCGTCATGTACATTAAAAGCTATTGAATGCAAAGTGCAATGTACAGCGACGCCGTTTGACACAATTACTCTCAAAATGCGCCATTGTTAATTAAACTAGCAAAACTGCAAAACAATGTACAACCGGGGCTAAAGACAGCGACGACTTTAACAGTTAAGTTCTCTGCTGCATGGTGTTCCAGCAAACTGTTCTGTATTGTCACCGCTGTGGAGAAGCCCCTCATTTCACTGACACAGTCTAAATTAGTCTCGTCCTTTATGTGCAAATCGGTAATCAAGAGTGAGAATTCAATGGCATGAGATTGCCTTAGATTTATTAGCTTTCAGTTTTGGTGTGGGGAAGTGGTGCAGTTGACATTTCAATAAGCGGATGAAAATCAGATTGGCATTTTGTAGATTAGGGGCTGGGTGGCGTCGGGCAGCCTGATGATAATTTCAGGTTGCTTCTTGATTCTGGCCCCATGCCAGCAGCACAGCTCTTAAAAGTGGTGGGTGTGGGCAGGGAGAAAGCACTACTGCTTGGAATCCAGTGGCTTTGTCCAGGAGGTGAATAGTTTCATAAAATGATGCTGTAATGCCTTCCCCAACCCCCCTTAACCCCCCCCCCCCCCCCCCCCCCCACCCATAATATACATCTGTGCTCCATGAATTTAAGAATGGTTGTTTGAATGAATATGATGGTGTGATTATTAAAGTTTTTGTTTTCTTAGCAAACACCCATATCCACAAACTAACCTTCATGCTGCACATAGCATTCATTTGCGCCAAACATTTTTCACAGCTTGGAACATACAGTTCAGGCGAAGTGTTTTTTGTGAATGGCAGATGTCCCAAATGGGATTTCAACCTACAACTTGCTGGTTACAACCTCAGTCCCATAACTGTGGCTCTAGAACTAATAATGCGTAAAATGAGCATTTGTTTACTGTGCAAGAAAGTAATTATATCCTTGAAAAATTGCAGTATGAGTTGATGTGCTTGAGAAATTACAATATTTCTTTTGTGATTATGATTAATATATTCTGCATTGGGGAAAAATGTAATTGCAACCACAAGAAGAAATAGCTGTTTTCTTTTGTAATTAATTGTCATTTATCAGGGCAATTGCCTGCTGAAAATTCAAGTGTGTGTGTGCGTGTTTGTGTCAGAGCAAGTTACAATGTTCGATATACATGTTTTCTCAGCAAAAATGTATTTAGATTATACATATGATTACCATCAATGGCTATAAGAATATCTATAGTAGTCTGTCCACTAATAACATTAACAAGAGCAGGCATCTATTCAGACACAAACACTATTGTTGAGTGGCGTCACAGTGTGAGGGTACCGTTCTTCCGGTGGTGATTGAGTTGTGTTGTGTTTTTGTTGTATTGTTTCATCATTCCCTGACTTCATGTTAGTGTGTCAGTCAGTGAAAGTGTACAGATGCCAGTTCATGTTTGTTGTAAACAGGAGTAATGGAGGAGAACTGACATCAACGTAGTTTGCCTGAACGTTCTCTTGTGTCCCCAACAACTAGCCAGCAACTGCTCTTGCAGATACTTAGAGGGTGAAACTCACTGAAAAATGAATGTCTTCCTATGAAGTCATTATATTGATACTCTCTGAATTTAATCTAGCAAGCCAAGAGGCCTTTTCCCTGCATGTTTAAAAGACATGGGACCTGAGTTACATTGTATGATGTCCGAGGACTCTATATAAGGAATATTCCCAAGAATGTTAGCAACGATAGAAATCCAGACATCGTCATAACATAGGCTATAAATGTGTTTTTGTGTGATTAAAACAAATTTTTGGACTAGAAACCATTGTTACTTCTCATTATGACAAGGCCTGAAGCCAAATTAGCTTGCATTCATTTAAGAATATAATGTTTCACATATGAGAAAATCTCTCCAAAGTACAGCCTCTAGCGATAAGCTGCAGAGTCTAGCTTAACATGGAAAATTCAGGTCAGCTGTTTGGACAGGCAGGAGGCAACAGGCCCAAAAAGACAGTACATGTATTCAGCTAAGTTGGGAGTTCATTTGTTAACATTTTATTGCTATATAGCATATTCTGTTTTGTTATTCCTGTTCCTGGAATAAAGGTGAACAACATGTATCAGACGAAGGCTATTGTCTGTTTGTGACTGATGTTGTAGTGAAGGTGATGCAATCTAAAGAGCAATAATAGATCAAATGCCACATAAAGGAAACAGACTTGAAAGACGTATCGGTAGCAGTAGCATAGTGTGTGACTACATGGAGAAAATGGTGGTGTGGTGTCCTCCACCTCTGAAATTCGCAGTGGCAGCAGTGTTCTTCCAGTCTTCCCTGGTTTTCTTTTTATTTATTGATATTCCATTGTTGCTCGTTTCTTTGAAGTGGATTGAGACTGAGGCATCCATAGCTGGGTGGGGGGGGGAGACGGATGAGCGGATGAGCAGAAAGAAATCGGAGGGGGAGGGGGTAAGAATGCGAAGACGCAGATGAAAGGGAGCGAAAGAGGTTTAACTCTTGTGACCCGATCGCCAGTAATACCCTCTCTTTACTGTCAGGGGCGTGGGATCAGGGGGCTGAAGTCAATTGGCGAATCGCTGAGATGCTCTAATTGCACGTCCCCCTAGCCCGAGTCGGTCTCACGGAGCCGACCTTACTGGCTGGACCGTGCGCTGCGTTCAGGCGGGTGTTTGGGGTAAACAGCCCGTCCGTAAAGACCACGCCGCTCGGCGTAACGGAGCAGCCGTACAGTAACGGATAGCGCTCCGTGTGCGATGCGGGGAGGTTTTCAGCGAGATCGCCGTGGCTCTGTCTGACCCAATTGCTATAAATAAATAGAGACCAGGCATACGATAGGAGCAGAGCAGGGAGACATAACATGCAGACGGATGATCACGGGAAAGAAAATGTCCTCATATGGACATGTGCTTCTGGCTTGGTGCACTTTCCGTATAAGATAAATCACGCTAAAGCAAGGAAAAATGTAATAAGGGCTTAATATACCGTGTTAGCATACCTACAGATCTGCCCAGAGCTTGAAGGACATGAATGAACTTTTTGTTTGTAGCCTTCCAGATTTTTGGTGCATTTGTGGCTCATTGGTTAAAGACAGGTAAATAGATTTAAGTGATTGTTGACTGGCCAGGTTCCCTCCTTCAAATGTTTGCCCCCATGCCCATCTCTCTCTCTCGCTCTCTCTCTTTCTCTTTAAAAAGGCATTGAAACCCCCATGACGTAGGACAGCCGATAAAATGCCTTCCTACTCCTACTACTGCAGCCCAGACTATTCACACGCCCCCACCCCCCCACCCCCCCTCAATCAGTAAACTGAAGTGGTTCGTCTGAGGTGGCTTGTTTGGATGATTCCAAGGGCCCTGACTGACAGGCTCTCAATAAAACTGTGCTGTAATTGTACAGGCCTGTGGTGGCCTGGGGTAGTGGGGCCCAATGTGAGATCCCTGCCATTGTATGAGTGAAATGTGCATAAATCAAATTTCCAAAATACCATGCCCTTCAAAAAGTAATGTAATGAAATTTGTTGTTTTTACTATTTACTTAAGGCATTGGAATCTGAGATCAAAAGATGAATATGTCACAAACGAACAGGCAATCATCTTTTATTTCGTGGTATTTACACGCATATATGTTTTACCATTTTACAGAAACAGCTATTTTTATGTTGACTATGCAAAAGTAAGTTAATGGATGACTGACAGGTGTTAACTGTTGCTCAGATGTTTCCTTTTGCGTGGATTGCTCACACATAAAAGAGCAGCGGGTGTCTTGGATTTAGCCTTTGTTTTCATCTGTGGAGATTTAATTTGGAGTCAGAGGTATATACCATAATGCAGACCAGATAACTAACTATGGCTGAAAAACAACTAATCTGGAAACTGAGAGAACAGAAGAATTCATTAGGAAGGATAGCACAGAAACTAGGTCTATCAAGTGCAGCGGTTTGGAAAGTCTTGGAAAGACAGCACTGGTGGACCCAAAAATAAACAACATACCAGTCAAGCCAAGGAAGAAAACTGCAGTTGATGACAGATGAATCCTAAGAGCTCTGAAGAAAAACCCCAAAACAATGGTCAGTGACATCGCCAGCAGTCTCCAGAGGGCAGGGGTGAAAATATAGCCAGCCACCATATGCAGAAAACTAAATTCCACTGAAATGTCACAGAATCTTTATCATATAGGGTATCGAGCTGAAAGGGGTGACATGGTGGTGCAGTGGTTTGCACTGTCGCTAGAAGGAATTAGGTTCGATTCCAGCCTGGGCCTTTCTGTGTGGAGTTAGCATGTTCTCCCCGTGTCCGCGCGGGTTTCCTCCGGGTACTCCGGTTTCCTCCCATAGTCCAAAGACAAGCAGGTAGGCTAATTAGAGACTCAAAATTGCCCATAGGAGTTTGTGTGTGAATGGTGTGCGTGCCCTGCGATAGATTGGCAGCCTATTCAAGGTGTATTCCTGCTTCTCGCCCAATGCACACTGGGATAGGCTCCAGCGACCCTGCCCAGGATAAGCGGGTATAGATAGTGGATGGATGGATGGATGTAAAGGTGAAAGGGAAAGGACAAGTTTAATTATTAGTTTGTGGTTTCACTGGAGCACCATATATTCTTATTATTTAAATAATTTGACCAATGCTCTTATTCAGAGTGACTTACAAAAGTGCTTTGATATATGGTGAAGTGCTTTGAACTGTGGTATGATAAGATGCAGTAGCATCCAAACTATGTGATAGCAACTAAAAAGCTCCCGTTCACACAATTAGTGCTATGGTTTTTTAAAAATAATGGGTATAAGTGCAAATAAGGGTACATAAGAGTGGGGAAGTTTTCATTTTATTGAGGGTAAGTGCGGGGCTGTTAAGTGCTTTTGTCCAGGTGTGCTCTGAAGAGAAGTTCTTCATTCAGATCACGTTTCCTGTATTGGGATTTGACTGAACTCTTTGCTGCTAAATGTATTGCTACAGCGTTTTCCCAGTGAATTAAATCAAGGGGCATCCAAAAGTAACAACACATTTGTGTGAGGAGCATGACTTGATGTCAGGGGAGACAAGTACAACAAATGATATCCTCTTGTGTGCAGAAAGTAGAGCATCCATAAAATAGATTTAAATGCTGCTTCTGCAGTCAGCATGCCAATGCCTGTTCACATTGTGTTGCTTTTTTAAGTAGAAAATGTTGTTGTAAATGAACATTTTACGTATCCCTGCTGCACCTCTCCCCAATGGTCGACTTTTTTTGTAAGGTCTTAAGTAGATTTCTTAAAACGCACAGGAAACTTCCTGGATCGATTTTTGTTCTGAAGTAAAAACTGACATTTCAAGATTCTAAAAGTCAGTCCCCATTGTGTAGCTGGCTGCATTCATAAAAAGATTCAGTGTCTTCCAATAAAGATGGGGATAAAGGTTAAAAGCATAAAGCCTTCATGAGTGAAACGGTGTTGTGCTGATGGCAGTCTTACATACCTTAACTCTAATGTGTCATCACTGATGTACAGGTTAACTGAAGAATCAGAACCTGCACTTTCAATCAGTCCGTCTTTATGTTCCTATTGCACCATTTGCAAACAGGTTAGTATACGTTTCACAATGAACCTTTATTCACTCAACGTTATTGCCAAGGGCAATAAACCAACATTTCAGGAAAACTTTAAGATTATTCTGTGATCCCATAACAGGTGAAGTAGAGGAAAAAGCAAAGGAATGTTGAAAAGGATTGCTTAATAAGACTGAATGTTCATAACTTTCAGGAGCATTTTTTAAAACTGTTTTGTTGTTTCCTTGAATACTGCTTATTCTTTATGTTGTTCAAGGACCTGGCGGGACTCTTTAATACAATATAAAGTCCTTGAGAACTTAGGTAGACTATAAACAAGTACTTGCAGCACCAAATACAAAAAGTAACATATATCTAAAGTTGGAAGTTGCCTTTCAAGTCAAAAAACTGAGATGTGTATATGAAAATTAGTCAGTAACTACATTAATGAAAGGTCTACACTCAATATTAAAAAAAACTTGAATATCTGTCAGTGACCCTCAGAAAGGCTTAAGGTTTTAGTTAAAGCAAGAAAAATGATTCAACAGTCTCTCATGTTTAAGCTTTTATATTAATTTAACTGTGAGTAAAGTGCTTTCATTTTTTATTCATAGTTAGGCTTGTATACTTTCAATGAGGACTGCAGATGTTTTTATGTCCAGAGTCAATTCAGATTTATTTTCCCTAAGATCATTAAATATGGATACTTATTCAAGGCTACACTAGATTGCATATCTAAAATAAATAATGACATGTTTTTATATATTTGTTTAATTTGACAAGTTTTGTTTCATTTGTGACCTGAATAACTGCTTTGGAGTAGCCATAGATAGGTCGTGCTTGTTGGTCAGCTACTAAGCGCAGAACAAAATAGTCAAAACCAAAAGTGTGACTTTTTGTCAAATGTACATGTTATTTTGTTTGGCAGGTTACTTTTTCACTGGCAGTGTGGTGGTGAGAATTGAATTTTAGTTGTAGGGTTCAGGATAGTGTTGGTTGGAGGTTTTTCTTTTCTTTTCTTATGTCACCGAGCTGGAGGTGGTAGCTATTAGTGGCAGGGTTGGTATATTTGCTCAGCGTGTTACAAGCAGCATCTTCCAGATCCTCAGTCGTCTCTTATGTTTGTTCGGAGGCTTGCTCTTTTAATGAGTCCCAAAAGAGCTCACATCTTCCAAGGACACGAGGATATGGAAGACCCTGCCGCAGCAGAGGTTATTCCGTCATCAGAAATGCGATCAAACACGAAGAAGTCCAACATCTTTGAAAACACACACATACACACGAATGGCAATTTAGCTCTGAAAGAGGTTGAAGACAGAATAGTATGCTTGATGTTGGACAGGAGGGATCAGTGCTGTTTCAAAATCAAAGGTCTCCAAACAGCATTGCTGGTTATCTCAGAACCGCCTGAAAAATACAATCGATTCAGATAAGTGTCAGGATAGTAATACAGGAGTAATGTCTGTGGAATTATTCATGCATGCCATGCTATGTATATTTGTGTGTGTGTGTGTGTCTGTGTGTCTGTGTGTCTGTGTGTGTGGTGAGGGGGTTAACAGTTACATGTTAAAAACAAGAAACAAATGTGCTGTATCTAAGGTTTATAACTGAAGCTAATTTGCAAACCTTGTCTCCAGTAAGACTTTTCTGCTAACATAAAATATAATTATGACATAACCTGGGTTGGCAGACATAAAATTGCTAGACAAAAGCAAACGTCAGCTAACCCACTTATTCAATCGATTTGTTCCGCAAGCAATGCACAATTAAACATGTTTGGCTTTCAGGGCATGCCTGCTCTGATTGCCTTCGTGTTACGTGTGTGCTCTCCCAAAAAAAAATAGAAAAGGAAAGAAAAGCAAAGACGAAACGGATACAAAACCTCCGCAGCATAAATGCAAATGCAGTATTAAGCTACTGCATACCTGCACGGAGTGTGGAAATGGTTGTGGGGTGAGGGAGAGTCTGTCTTCAAGCGCTGGTGGCGCGGGATCACATTTTGGCATGCGTGGGAGCGCCCGTGTCTGCGCATCCCTCCTCCCGAATCTCCGTCACGCTTGATCGCTCTCCATCCCTTCCTTCCCCCCCAAAAAAACTCGCGCCTGTCTGAATCAGCGCCGAGAAACGGTGTTGATAACAAGTGGATCAGAATGTGCGGTTAACGGCGTTGAATGTGAAGGACGGGCTCCCCGCAACGTCGCGGAAAACGGTGCCCTGCGCCACTACCTCACGCCCCCTCACACGATCTAAAGCCCTGGAACAGCCGCGCACGCTGTCTGACCACTGGTGGCATTTTAGTCTCCGTGTTTATTCCCATCCACCCTGCTATTTCACTCTTTAAGAAAACCCTCAATTGTGCTCAGTTTTTTTAAAGCAGCAAATACAGGTTTGTCAGGGCGTTTCATGTGCATGTTAGAATCAGAATTTTGTCCCTACGTGGTTTGTTACATGGCTTGTGCCTACCTGTCGATTATTCAGCAGCTTGGACTAGGGTTATGAGCCCTATTGCTTGGTTTAAAGACAGAAAAAGCTAAACTAGGGCATTTTATTTCACCGTTCCATAGAGTCCTTTAAGCTCTTGAGATAACTCCAACCTTCTCTCTTGATTATTAATGGCACCATTAGCTTGCCGTTGAATTAACTCTTGTTGCGCCTGTGCAGCCATATTGGCAATTAGTGCAGGTGAACAGAACAATTAGACCAGCAGGAGTGGAGTAAATGGTAACCTCTGCCCCTGCTCTTTATTTCAGGTGAAACACTTGATACTCCTCAGCCCTCTGCACCACCGTCTTCACCACCTCCACCCACAGAAGGAGTTCCGGTGCAGAGTGGGAGGGGGGCTCCCTCTAGAGGCCAGGGCATCCTGGGATCTGTCCTGGCTCAGGGGGACCACCTTCTCTCCCAGAAGGGGTCTGTGTTCCCCACAGCCCTGCCCGCGGACCTGCTGCCCATCCTGGGCAAGGGGCTGGGGACAGGAGTCCTCTCCCCAGAGCAGGAGATCCGGAAAAGACTGCTTCCGCCGCACAACAGCAGCCCCTTCCCCACCTCCTCCCCAGCCCCCAACAACCCTCCCGAACCACAACCCCCTTCACGTCCACTGTCATCAAAGACGGACCCCCCAACACCCCCGCCGTTGGATGATGGCCCTTCTCTCACAATTGCTCCAGCTACCACTGTAGAGATGGACACAGGTATGAGATATCATGTGTCCATTATTTAAATTGTGGAAAATAGCCTTGCTTGTCTGCTTTGTTCAGTTTACAGTTAAATTTCCAGCTCTCTTGAGTTTCTTTGAAAATCTCACTGTGTGGCCCAAACTATTTCAATCTCTCTCTCTCTCTCTCTCTCTCTCTCTCTCTCTCTCTCTCCCTCTCTTTCTCCCCCTTTTCTCTCTCTCTGTCTGTGTCTCTCTCTCTTTCTCCCCCCTTCTCTCTCTCTCTCTCTCTCTCACACACACACACACACACTCTCTCTCACACTCTCTCTCTCAATCTCTCACACTCTCTCTCTCTCACTCTCTCTCTCTTTCTCTCTCATACAGTTTCAGCTGCGTCACGCTGCATGGTCAATTTCTCTGATCCAGAAGGCTATATCGATTCCTCAGATGACCCTCCTCTGCCAGAGGGTGCTTTCCTGCAGTGCATTTACACGGTCACTGTCTACACAGGCTATGGAGTAGAGCTGCAGGTACGCCAGATAGCACCAATGTATACACCTATGTTTAACAGAACAGAACTACATCCTATGATTTCTTATTCTGAATATGACTGCCACAATCAATAGTGTGATTTCTCTTTTTAAGAGAGCCACAGTTCTACCTTTGCTGTAATTCTAAGATAGACTCTGACCTCTACTGGCCATTACTGGCATGTCTAGCGATATTTATATTTTTTCTAAGAACACCATGTTAAACACCTTAAGAGCCCCCCCCCCAAAAAACTCCCCTGCAGCCTTAAAGACGATAACAGCGGTAACAAGGATGACGAATGACGAGACAAGAGCTTACAGGAGTTTTACAGTGAGGTCATAGTTCGATAACCACTAACCAATAATCGCATTACATTTGTAATGGACATTTGTAAGTGTAAAATCAGAATGCATTTACAAAATCAATGTTTCAGTTCCCTAGCCTCTATTATTAATGAATAACGCTAAATGGCCTACAAATACCTGGGCATCAACAGGGCCAGTGATTGGAATGAACTCCCTAACCCTTTGCCCTCACTGCCCCTCACAGGTGAAGAATGTCAATCTGTCGGAGGGGGAGCAGCTGTCCATCAGGGGTGTGGATGAGGGTGGGGCTCTGCTGGTGCTGGCCAATGAGACGCTGCTGGTGGAGGGTCAGGTGATCCGCAGCCCGACCAATACCATCTCGGTGTTCTTCCGGTCCTTTGTAGAGGGCGGGATGGGGACGTTCCAGCTTCACTACCAGAGTGAGTCCTGATGAACAATACATAACACACAGCTGTATGAAAACTACTGCATGTACACTATAACACTACACAATTTAATAGCTTTGCATGTATCCTGTACGTGTTCGGCATTGAGGGTTAGACATTGTTTGGGCTGTAGTTTATTCCTAAATTCCATTATATGAACCACTAAAGCTTATTATTGCTGTTATTGGCATCAGTTTATTACACCTTTTCAATGATGAAAGCAATATGCCAAAGTGTTCAAATCTTTTTTTATCTTTTAAGGAAATGTCACCCTAATTCATACTATTGCAGTTTATTGATCCTCCTGTTGTAAGCTACAAAAATTGAATTTTTTTGTGGTTGTCAAGATCTTACTTGCCGCATTCTACATCTGAAGCTTTCCACTATGGTCATTTTTTCAATCTCTCAGCACTACATTGCGCACAATTACCTTCCCCGTCTCTCTTGTGTATATTGGGCGTGGACTGGACATAAAGGGACATATTGAGGGTGGATGTATGAATGCAGTTACTCACCGGTAAAGGCTCTGTTTTCGTCCTGCTGGATCGCGTCTCTCTGGGTCCCATAATGATCTGTCCTCTTTGCAGTCTTTCGCCTCAGCTGTGCCCTGCCCCGGAGGCCGCATTTTGGGGAGGTGTCTGTCCTGGACTTGCACCCCGGCGGGACGGCTCGCTTCCACTGCCACATGGGCTACCACCTGCAGGGGGCGCCGGAGCTCATTTGCCTCAATGCCTCCCTGCCCACCTGGAGCGGCCGGGAGCCCATCTGCAAGGGTGAGAGGCGGGTCTTAGGGCTGGGGAGGGTGGGGCATGAAAATATGTGAATATTTGATGGTCATATTTTAACAGGTGTTGGGGGCCACAGAACATTTTCATTCATTAACGGGCCGTAGGCTTGAAAGGTTCGGGAGCCCCCTGCACTGCAGAGCAGTGTTATCATAGTGAACTCTATGGTGCCCTGACCTCAGAAGACAATCAGGGCTCCAGCATGTTAGACCGTACTGACATTCGCATGAAGTTTAGTACGCTGATGGGGTGGACTATGGTTCCTTTCACTGTCGGTAGTGTGTGAAACACCACAGTGCAGATTGCCATTAGCACAGTCACAGAAAATCACAATGCCATAGATATTACTGTGATACAGGACTGTACCGATTTACTTGAACAATATTTGTGCAGATACGTTTTTATGTGCCACGTACACTAGGCCTACTGATGTAACAGCTGCTTCCTTTAAAATCGATCTTCCTTTCAAACAGTCTTAAACTACAGTATTGGATGTCCTGGTAGGGAAGAAAATCACTGAAGCAGTCAAACACTCAAACATAGTGCTGCCGAGACAGAACTACGGGCGTACATATAAAACGTACATTTATTTATGAAAGCTAACTGTCCCTCATATATGGCCACTGCCGTTGTTTGTGTTGCCGCATTGCGGAGCCCCAGTGTGTAAGTACGGGGTGTAGCTGTGATGAGCTTTGCTAACCCCCCCCCACAGCTCTTTGTGGAGGGTCGGTGAAGAACGCCACGGTGGGCAGAGTCCTGTCCCCCTCCCCCCAGGCCAGCGCTAACAGCACACAGGGCCGAAGCTGCTCCTGGTCCCTGGAGGCCCCCACGGGCCAGAGGCTCCACCTCCACCTGGAGAGGCTCGCACTGGGACCCACCGACAGGTGTGTGTGCGTGTGCGTGCATGCGTGCGTGTGTGTATGCGTGTGCGTGCGTGTGTGTATGCGTATGGGTGTGTGTGTGTGCGTGCGTGCATGCGTGTGTGTGTGTGCGTGTGTATGCGTATGTGTGTGTGTGTGTACGTGCGTGCATGCGTGTGTGTGTGTGCGTGTGTGTGCGTGCACATGCGTGTGTGTGTGTTCATACATGCGTGGCTTTGTAAGTTCAGTAGAGCGTCTGTGAGTGTTTGTGTGTGTGTTCATGTGTGTCTGTAACTGAAGCAGATTGTGGGTTCCTGTGTACTCTTCATTCCCCAGGCTGGTACTATGGAGCGGTCTAGATGCAGGCTCTGTGGTTCTGTTTGATTCGGGTCGGGGAGCCCCAATCCCGTTTGAAGGGGTAATCAGCGAGGGCCCGTCCGTCAGAGTCCAGTTCATCACCGACCAGCCGAACCATGCCACTGGCTTCAACATCCGCTATGAGGGTGAGAGAGACACACACTCAAACAAGGACACGCGCGTATGTGAGAGAACACGACTAAACACACACCACTGTTGAGCACACACACACACACACACACACACACACACAATTTCTGTACTACTTCTTTCTGTTTATACACGTCGGAAATTATTTCAAATGCTAAAAAGACGTGAAAGCTCATCTCAGCGTAAGAAGAAAAAACACAACAGCCATTTAGAATGTGAATCCCATCAGTTTCTGTGATCTATCAGGCTGGAACAACTACAGCAGATGCACACTTTGACAATTTGTAGAGACCGAAGAGCTTCTCTTTGTTCTTTTATAATAGCCAGATGATGATAAACCCTTCTGCCATGGCAGCTGTTGTATATATATATATATATATATATATATATATAGTATCATTTGTGTTGCCTTGTTTTCATTTGACAATTTTGAAATGTGATATGTTACATGTTACAGTAAGCACATCTAAAGCTTAAGCTGCGAGTGTTGAAAGGCATGCAAGCAGTTGACAGGGATTTGCACTTCAAAGCTCTTGATGTCTTGTTGTGCAGGAGATAAAAAATATAAACCTGTTTTGATGTTCCTCGCACGAGCGAGTCTCGGAGATGTGCGGTTCGTAAGGCACCCGCTCCATTCTGTCTTAGGAGTGGAAAGACAGAGAGTTAAAGTCTTAGGAAATGAAGCTGGGGCTGTGCTGTATAACATGGCTCTCTCTTTAAGGCTGTGTGACAGTTTAAATGATGTTGCTGGTTTTGGTTCCCAATGTCTCTCCCTGTAGCATTTGAGAAGGGGCACTGCTACGAGCCTTACCTGCAGAATGGGAACTTCAGCTCCTCAGACCCTGGGTATGGTGTTGGGACAGTGGTGCAGTTCAGCTGTGACCCGGGACACTCCCTGGAGCAGGGTCCCCCCATCATTGAGTGCATCAATGCCAGGGACCCCTACTGGAACGATACTGAGCCTCTTTGTAAAGGTAACGAGCCAGGACAGTACACAGCTTCTCATGGCCTGGCTTAGTGTGAGCGCGTGCATGTGTGTGAGTGTGTGAGTGCCTGTGAGTGTGTGTGTGTGTGTGTGTTCGTGTGTGTGCGTGCGTGCGTGTGTGTAACAGAGAGAGAGTGTACACATATACGTGCGACTGCATATTTGTGCCTGTGTCTATGTGAGCCACAGAAGAGCTGTATTGTCCAAATTATTTATGAGCTCTGCAGACACCTTTCTCTGCGGCAAATTTAATACAGTTGCCCACATTTTATTCATTAACTATTTATACAGCAGCATGTTTGCTGAGGAAAATCCAGTTAAGTACCTTTCTCACGAGTATCTTTCATATTGCGACTGTCATTCACCTGAATAGCAGAGTTCCATCTGGGTACTAAACATGCAGCCGTTTGGCTGGGATTCAGATATGTATTTGTAATTAGTACTTGCATCTATATGTACTGAATTCCATGTAATACTAGTTTCTCATCTCTGTCTTGTCTGGCTTTTACTTTTTTTTCCACCAGCAAGGCAGCCTACTGCTCCACCATTTTAAAATGCAGTTTATAGATACATTTATATGGGATGTATTTTGCATTTTGTAAAAGGATAGATTTTAATGTATTTTTGCTTTTTGTTATGAGACTGCGGTGCGATAGCTATTGCTGGCTGAGAACACCACACGCAATCTATACTGTAGAAATAACCAGAGCAGACATGCGTTCTCCTTCCCCTCTGTAACTCTCTTCCACCCCCTGTCCCTCCCTCCCCAGCGCTGTGTGGGGGGGACTTGTCCGGTCCCAGTGGGGTCATCCTGTCCCCGAACTGGCCTGAGTGGTACGGGGAAGGGGAGGACTGCAGCTGGAGGATCCACGCCGGTGAAGACAAGCGCGTCCTGCTGGACGTACAGCTGTGAGTCACAATGCCTCCCCCTGCTGGAGACCTCGGGAAACCTTTACCGACACAGCAAAAGAGCCAGACTGAACAGCTAATGGGGCTCGCTTGTGATCTTTGAGTGAGGCTCATATCCACCCCACATTGGGTACAGTTGTTTTGTATCCTACAGGTCAGGGGTGGGCTAGGAGGACCGTATCTGTTTCTGTATTTCATGCCATTTTCTGCTCTTAATAATTAAATTAGCTCAATAATATGCATGCTTGATGAGATATTTTCATATGAATGATCTCATTAATGACAACTCACAACTGCTTCTCTGTCCCTATATGAGACATTGCCCACCCCTGATACAGATCCAGTACTGACCAACTGTGTCTGTGAGCACTGCAGGGCAGCACATCATTATCCATAGCATCTCCCAGGGAGGCCAGTGGTCACGCTAGCCCATGGAATGTTGCATCTTTGGAATGCAGGACATTTCAAAATCTGCATTTTACACTAATTCACACATGTTGTTATAAAACTAACTATTTTGCCATAATATGCTAACTCTCAATAATAACACAATAAATGTAATTTGTAATTGTATTATGACACTTGAAACAATAGAGGGATGAAATAGCGGTATGAAATAAGATACTGTTTTGTCGTTCAGATCAAAATAAATTTTTGCCACAAAGGCTTATAATATTTTGAAAACTCTAGGAGAACCCTAGGAGTGAATTTTGATTTAAATTTGTGTGACATTTCGTTTTCGACTTCACATTCAATTCAAAAGATTCTCACAATCTCACAATGCCACCAACGGCTGTTGTATATCAAACACCGAAAAATGATGGAGTACCTGGAGTAATTAGACCAGTTAATGCAACCACTGGATGGAGGGTTTCATTCAGCTGGAATGTCCCCTTCCCACTGCACATTAACCATGCCTTTGGCTAACAGGGCACCTGTACGCTGCTTGTACTAGCTTTATTGTCTCATTTCTCATGCTCATTTCTTATGCTGTCTACCATATTGTTTTCCTCCCCTCCTGTTTTAGGGGACGAAATATACAGTGGAAATTACGCCCGCACTCTTCCCCCTCTTTGATCTCTCTGCTTTTCCCCCCAGGCTGAATCTAAGTGACAGCGACATGCTGACCATCCTGGATGGGGATGAGGTCACCACCCGTATCCTGGGCCAGTATGTAGGGGGCACCAGTCCTTTTAAGCTGTCGTCTTCCACCCCGGACCTCACCATCACCTTCCACTCCGACCCAGCCGGGCTGGTCTTTGGCAAGGGAGAGGGCTTCATCATCAACTACATGGGTGAGTGTGAGAGTCCTATAGTTCAAGCTGCAGAGGAAGAACTTGTTCACCTGAGAGATTTATACATTACATTACATTACAGGCATTTGGCAGACACCCTTATCCAGAGCGACGTACAACAAAGTGTATAACCATAACCAGGAACAATTATGACGAAAACCTTAGAGGGAAGTACCGGTCCAAGTGCAGGGAACAACCGCATAGTTCAACTTGGACCCTGAAGGTTAAACTGATTAACACTAACACAAACGAGAACAGCAACAACGCAGTCTATGTAAAAATACAAGCAGTAGTTAAGACAGGTGCATTAACTAAGTCACCTACAAAACAGCTACCTAGTTACAACCCTAAGCTTACAGTCATTTACAGGGAGGTAGGGAGGGATAGGGAGAAGTGCAGCCTGAAGAAGTGAGTCTTTAGTCGTCGTTATAAAGGGTGAATCTGATATTCTCTTTTTCTAAAATGATTTGACAACACTAGATACGTCTTGTTATCAGAGAGGAGGGCTTCTTATTTCATTTTTAAGGTGGTGTGTGTGTATGTGTGCGCATGTATGTGTGTGTGTGTGTGTGTGTGTGTGCACGTGTGCACATGTGCATGTGCGTGTGGGAGGAAATTGGAGTAAGAGAGATAGTTAGATAGAAAGACACAGTTCTTACCATGTGTAGGGCGCCTTTGGGGGAAGGGTGGAGAGGAGGCCAGCAGAGGTGCTTTCAGAACAGAAACACAGGAAACAGAGAAAGGGAAACGAGAGCATACAGGATGACGTGTGTGTGTGTGTGTGTGTGTGTGTGTGTGTGTGTGTGTGTGTGTGTGGTGTGTGTGTGTGTGTGCGTGCGTGCACGTGTGTAGGTGTGTGGGTGTGAGAAGGAGATACCGAGAGAGCTACAGTTAGAGATGGAGAGGTAAAAAGCATTTGCCATGAGCATGTGCATGTGTTTTTGTGGATGAGAAAGGAAAGTAAGAATGTGTAATTTATGTGCCCAACATTTCCATTTCTCTCATTTTTCTTTTTATCTGTCACTCCTTTCTTTCTGTCGCTCTACCTCTTCCCTCCCTCCTCTTTTCCCTCTGTCCTCATTCCCTCAAATCCCATTTGTCTTACTCTCCCATGAGAGCTTCCTGCTCAGATGCATATCCAATCATTTACATACACATGCACGCACACACACACACACACACACAAGCATGTGTGTGCATTCAGGTTGGTTGCATGCAGTGTACAGTATTACCTAGTACCTTTGATGGCTGTCAAGAAAGCATAAACATAATGCAAATGTTGAATTTCAAAAATTCCTTTGTGAAATTCCATTTCTGACATATTCAGTCATTTGGAATCTTAGCGAGAGGCAACCTCACATAAAAGCCAATCAATATGATATGAATAATTGATTAGTATATTTTCAATTAGAAAACCCATAGGGACAATTGCTGCCGGCAGTGTTATCATTTTGGTAAGAAATCAATCCATTTGTTTAATGTAAACACATAAATCCTCATTTTCTGGTTACATCATCTTAGCCCAGAGTGTGAACCATTTTTAGTAGCATGTACTTGAGAACCATTGGTTGGTATTAAATTAACTCATCTATTAATTCAGAAATCCATTCATTCTGCAAAGATCTAACAGCGTAATGTCCATGTTAGTATGATTTCATGATTTTATGATTTGGTCTCAGACTCAAACCCAACAAATCATCAACATGATTAAACTCTTGGCAAAAGTATTAATTTTATGGTCAAATTCTTGAAGTGGAATCTTTAACAAATGAGAGATTTAAACTGTTTTTTTTTTTCAACATCATTACACAGTTCTGAAGTACGATGCCCAAGAAAATAGTATACTCTTTATATGTCAGGACTGATGGGAAACAATGGCAGCTGCAGAAGCCTAGGAAGCAAAATATCGTATAATATGAAGAAAATGCATAAACAGAATGGAAATATTTAACATCTGTAAACTGTAAACTGGAAAACAAGTAAAGTTGTCTTGCCACCCTTAGGGAGGTGGAGGTAGGAACAAAAATTAAAACTGTCAACCTAACAATAATTGGTAGGCAACACACTACTTTTGGGGGTTTTATTCCTTTTTTAGTTTTTTATTTGGAAGTGTACATTTTTATGCATAAATGCTTTTGCATACTACACACAGGTCTAAAACAAAAGCCTATTTTTAGGATGCAGTCAGATTGTATAAACACATTGCACAAGTGGCTATTAAAATGACTCCATTTTCACATGTTTTTGGAAAGGTGTTCGCTAAACACAAGCTCATTATAATAACAGCTTGCTAAACAGGATCCACCTCTTTGAAATGTAGCACTTTAGTGAACCATGTGGTTCAGTTCTAGAGGCTAAACAACTGGCAGGCTGATGATAGTGTATACATTTAAGTAGTTTTAAACTATGGTTGTCCCTGTCATGCCCCCTGTCCTGCATTATGTACAGTAATTAGCCTGACATACCAGGAAAAATATTTGTAACTGGTGAGAAATTTCTTTTACCAAAACGTTCTGAATTGTTGCTGGCTATTGAATCATGACTCTGCCCTTCTGAGTTCATAAGTCCTGTTATTGGAGGGAACCCTCCTATGAAACGTCAAAGGAGTGAGTCATCATTTGAATAGTCAACACCACTACAACTATTTTTCTTACCCCAATGCACTTGGCTGTGGTTCTGTTTCATGCCACTTCATGTCTCAGTACACTGTATTATGTACATGTTACAAATAAAGTTGAATTGAATTGAATTGAATCCTTTTGTTTTCTTTTCTGGACCAGAGGTGTCCCGGAACGACTCATGCTCAGACCTGCCTGAGATCCAGAATGGGTGGAAGACCACGTCCCACACTGCCCTGGTCCGCGGGGCCCGAATCACCTACCAGTGTGACCCTGGATACGATCTGGTCGGCAGGGAGACACTGACCTGCCAGCTGGACCTCAGCTGGAGCACCCAGCCCCCCTTCTGTGAGAAGAGTGAGTATCAGGGGGTGTTGGGGGTACTATCAGTGTTGGCGCTGTTCTTCTAGCGACTGACAGCAGAAGTAATAGCATTGTAAGCTGCTGTATATTTAAGTATTTTTTATCTTGTGTGTTCTTGCGCCTGGGGTGTGTACTTTAGTGGAGCCCCTTTAGCTGTGGAGGTGCTAACGTTGAGTTTCCCATTTCCCATTGTCAAGGATGTTCTTTCCTCTCCGTTAAACCTCCCGCTGAATTCATCTGACTTTAACTGTGACTGCAGCTGTGCTGCACTGCAGTAAGGTGCCAGCTGAGAAGCAGGGAGACTCTGATCCCTCTGTGTAGCGTTTCCAATTGCTTAATTTTCTCTCGTTTTGTCTGTCCTCCTTGTTCCCTCCCCTCTTAATTTCTCTACCTCCCCCTCCCTTCTCTCTTTTTCCCTCAAATTCAAACTCTTTCTCCCTTTTATGTCATCCCCTCTCCCTATTTTTTCATCCCCCAATTCTTAATTGCTCTCCTTCTCCTATCCTTCTTTCTCTCTCCCCTTCCTTCCCTTCCCCCCTCTTTTTCTCTATCAGTCATGTACTGCTCGGACCCAGGTCACGTGGAGCACTCTACCCGATCTCTCTCAGACCCCAAGCTGCTGGTGGGGACCACCATCCAGTACAGCTGCAATCCCGGCTTCGTCCTGCAGGGCAGCGCCATACTCACCTGCTACGGCCGCGAGCCCGGAACCCCAGTGTGGACCTCCCGCCTGCCCCACTGCGTCTGTGAGTGCCCGCAAACGAAACAGACAGGCCACACACAGACCGCCACCCGGGGGACCAGCAGCCACATGAGTGACACCGAGTTTAATTACACACTACTGTGGCTCCACCTGCTTTGTTTTGCTTACTAAGCACAAAGCATTACCGATTAGCTGAATAATCAATACCCAGCAGCAGGTAATTCCCTTTTTGTTAATTGTATTTTGAATTGTAGTGTTATTTTATTTTGTATTACATTGAGCGTATTTAAATGGTTGGGCAGAGTTTAATTTTGTTAAATCAATGTAATCGTAGCAAAGGTAACATTTTGTGCCTTAAGAGGTCAAGATTCCTTTTAATCACGTCCCTCCCATGCCTCGAGGGTGAAACTCAGCACCAGCTACTTTACAAAAATCGACATCAGCAACAACAACAAAACTATAGCTGCAGGCAGCTGTGATGGGGTCCAAGCTGTGGACACAATCCCCAACTATAGGCGCAAGGAACCCAAAACAATTTGTCTCCTCACAGGACCACTGAGACGGGCACACAACAGGTGGCCGAAGGTCATTTTTAAAAAACTGGACTTTCAGGAGCATTTAAACTGCAGTCAGTTGAGGGTAATCGATCTTTACAACACAGACATTAGGAGGCAAGGAAAACGCGGAGTGAAGCAGTCAAACAGTCAGTGGATCTGTATAATTTAGCAAAGTAAAGAAAAAACTCTGCTACCGCAAGGGGAAACAATTAAGATTAATGAATTATCTAGACAGGGAGTGATGTGCCATATAGCCCTGACTGTGCTGAGGATTAACTGCCCGACTGTTACCAAAAGAGGGAAAAGTGTTGGGAGAAGCAGTTTACAGGAAAGTTGTCAAGCTGCAGTTCTGAGAAAAATGTGTTTCAACAAAAACCAGGTCCGAACAATTGTTTGAATTATTTCTAAAAGCCAGAAATATCCTGTCAATTACGTGTTGTTTCAAAACTGTACACAGCCAGGGCACACGAAGGAAATATGCACAGTTTTGTTGTTGTGAAGAAACAAATTTCTCTTTGCGACGTTGTTCTTAATAAATCAGTATCCTACGCGACACCCGCATGTAGCTGCCTTGGTTACTTTATAATTTCTGGTCACGAATCGTAATCAGACCTCACAATGGTGAATCTGGCGCTATAGCAACCAGAACAGGTCTTCACTTAGTCTGTTCCTCAGCTGACTGAAACTGAACTTTACTGTAAATGTACAATAATATAATTGTGGTATTTACCCCATTGCTGTTGTACATATACATCTTTGTCATTTTAAGTTGAAATCCTTTTGTGGTTCCATCACTAGCCACAACACTACCCTCTGATATCCTCTTACCTTCTAGCTAAATCTAAGTAGGGCCGTTTGGTTAGTACATTGGTGGATCCACTTAAAACAGGTTGCTGCCAGAAGTAATGTCTGTGGGCCAGTAGGAGACAGGTTTCCTTCCAAGCCTGGCAAAAACCACTGCCCAGTGCAAAGACCATGCAGTGACCAATGACCCCCGGCTCTTATCAAAAGAACAGGGAGCTACCCTGCTGTCCTGGCAAATTTCGGCCCCCAAGTCACTCCCTCAGTTTTATTAGCTGAACAAATCCCTTCCTCTCAACCTCAGCTGATGTGTGCTGAGAATTCTAACACAAAACAGTTGCTTCGCATGCATACCTTACGGCAAAGTACAGGAAAGACAGGTTTGTCACAGAATCGGTTGCTTGGCTGTAAATGTAAAACAAAAAAATGTATGCCACTGAGCCAAGTAAAAACGAATTGTTGTTGTTGTTGTTGTTGTAAAAACTAACTGGAAAGAAAAGTAACGTGGTGTTTGCATTGAGAAAATGAGTGACCTATCAGGCTGCCTCCTCTCATCATAGCAAAGGCTCTCTTTAACCCCGCCCCCTTCCTTTTTCCTTTCTTGGCTGGTCAGCTGAGGACTCTGTGTCCTGTGAGAACCCTGGCTTGCCAGAGAATGGCTACCAGATCCTGTACAAGAGGCTGTACCTGCCCGGCGAGTCGCTCACCTTCATGTGCTACCAGGGCTACGAGCTCATCGGGGAGATTGCCATCAAGTGCATCCTGGGAAACCCATCCTTCTGGAGCGGGCCACTGCCACTCTGCCGGGGTGAGGCCCGTAGGTTTGGGAGGGGTCGGATGTGGGGTGGGGTCAGGGGTGGGCCTGTGCGTTATTATTCTCCATCAGCAATTAGAAAGACCACGGTCGCTAAACTGGGTTTTTTTTTTTTTCTTCAATGGGGTACATAAAGATGTCAGTGGTAGATAGGGAGTTTTAAAAAGAAAGATGCTTTGAGAATTTGCATGGGAGCTCAATTAAAATGGGGGGTTTTGTGAAACTTTTCTTTGGAGAGAAAGTAAAAAGCATCTGGCAGTTATTGAAAGGACCCAGGGTGCGTGTCTCTGTCCAGATGGCTCTGTGCCCTGTCAGCTAGTGGCAGAGTGGCTTTGTCCAGCAGAAATCAGTGTGAGAAAAAGGGAAAGCCATAAAACCGTAGCAGAAAGAGGGAGTTGTGAGGAAGAAAGGTGTTTTTTTCCCACCCCAGAAGCAGTTGGGGTCACAAACAAACCAAACTTTAACAAATTCCCACAAGCTTTTCCTTCACCATTTTGACTTGTCAAAAAAGACAGTTTTCTGACCACAGAACCCCCAGTCCCGCTGTAATCTGGGTGATAATGTGGGGTGACTCAGCGTTCATCCCTCAGCCCCCTCACACACGCAGTGAAAAATGGCAGCGTGTCTAAACTCACTCCGTACCCCTCGGAGCCTGGCAAAAGGTTCCCTCTGCCATGCTGAAACGTCCAAGCTCCCAACATAGGAGTCTGCGATTCCACTGATAAAGAGCCAAAAGTTAAAATAATAAAAAGGGAGGAATTTATACAAGCATATACTATGGCCTTCCCTTGTGTGTGAGTGAATTCACAGTATGAGGCATTGTCACTAATGCACAGTGTTGTCTTGCAGCCAACCACGACTGCTTCGGCAATCATGCATTGGAGGGTGAGTCAGTTTGTCTGTCTGTGTGTCCATCTCTGTCTGTGCTTGTGCCACTGCTTTGCTGGCTGACAGGCTGGCTGATAGGATAAGGTCATTTTTAAAGGCTCTCTGTTATTTTGCCCTTGTGTCATTCTGGTGTTACAGGTTTCTGAGCAGTGTATTGCCAGGTAGCTCATTTTAAAATGGATTCTTAGAGTCTTAAAAAACAACAATCCTGCATTAGTAGTATTAATAGTATTATCCACCCACCCATCTAACATTATCAACCACTTTGCTTCTCTCTTTCTCTCACCCTTTCTCTCCCTGCCCTCTTTCCCCCCCTTTCTCTCTCCTCTCCACATTCCCTGTTGTTTTTTGTTTCCTCTCTATCTCTACCCTCTATCTCTTTTATCTCTCTCACTCACTTTATTTCTCTTTCACTTTCTTGCTCTTTCTCCCATTATGCCATCCCTGTCTCTCTCTGTCTCTCCCTCCAAATTTTAGATGATTGTTCACACCCATTTAACTTATCATTTGAAAAGCTGTAATCAGCCTACAGACAGAAAGTTGGAAAAACTGCCAAACTGCCATTAATTCCCTCATTGTGCCATTCATTCTGTCTCCTGTCTCGTCTCCGAAACAAGGAAGTGACATGAGTTGCTGACAACTGTGAGGATTGCATGTGTGCGATAAGTGCAGTGTGTGGAAGTTATACTGAAAGGCGTTTTAGTTTGTGTAACAAAATAATTCTCACATAATTTGGTTGTTCAAGTTGATGCGTCAATGAAAAAACATTTAATTTTGTATGGATGCTTGTTCTATTCCATCTTTTCTTTCTGTGTATCACCACTCTTGTTCATTCTTTGTATCTTTCTCCCCATCTCCTCTCTATCTCTGCCTCTCTCTTCTCTTACCCCTCTTCTCTCTCTCCACCTCCTCTTCTCTCTCTCTCTCTCTCCTTCTCTCCCAGTGGCAGAGGCCGCAGCAGACTCCTCTCTGGATGGAGGGAACATGGCTCTGGCCATATTCATCCTGGTGCTCCTGCTGTCTGTCCTGTTAGGGGGAGCTTACGTCTACGTCACAAGGTCAGTGCCCTACAGCTATACCTGCGTTCTCTGAGGTGTAGCTGTATATAAAAACACATGTGAAACGTTTGATTACAAATCTAAAATTGTGGAGTACAGTCAAATCAAGAAAAAAAGTGTTTTTCCCAAACTTTGTGGAGCTCACTGTATATAGTTTATACAATATGTTATGCAGAGCACCGTGACTGAAGTGTGATTTATACTCAAGATCTGTTGTTACACATGCTCTGATTTGGTAAACTCTGAACTGACCAATACCTGACTTATGCCTGAGCCCTGTAACTGGATATAGTCAGAATTATATACTATATATAGAGTTACAAGCCAAACCTTGCTTTTTATCTCATGGGAAAAGCTGTAACTAAACTGGGACTTTCTGAAATTCTGTGTGTCTTTGTGAGTCACTCCCTGTGCCTCAAGACAACGTGACAGTCTGTGTCAGTGCTCGGTATTTCTGTACCCTACACACATACAGTACATGTAGTTCATACATAATTTGAGGGGGTGGGGGTGGGGGTTATTTTCTCAGAACCTTCCGTTTTAATTGCTATATCCCCTTTTTATCCCCAATTTGGAATCATGCACATTAGCCTGTTGTTAGACAAAATATACAACATATTTTTTTTATAATTCTCTGCAAAAGATCTTAGATGGTGTTTTACAAATAAATGTCTCCATTTGATGTTTGTAACTTGTTTGTCTACTATCTTGTGTAACTGTGTATCTTTGTGTTTTATGTCAGGTCCTCCTCGCAAAAGAAATTTTTATCTCAATGGGGTTTTTTCCTTGTTAAATAAAGGTTAAATCAAATTTAAAAAAAATAAAACAGGAATGTTAACCTGCTGAATTTGGGTTAATCGGAGGGTGTGTCAACTTCAACAGTTGTTTGTGTTGTTTCTCTTGGACTCGCACGCACTCTGTTACAATTGAATGAACTCAGCCAGAGTTTATTTAACACTGAGAATTGCTGTAGACCTGCCATGTCAGACTGGCTCTTGCTCTCATACATGGTCTTTCCATCCTTGTCCAGGTGTCGCTATCACTCCAACCTGCGGCTGCCCCTGATGTACCCCCATCCTTACAGCCAGATCACTGTGGAAACTGAGTTTGACAACCCCCTCTACGAGACTGGGGGGGTGAGAGCCTTTTCTACAGCACTGTTTCAACCAGAGGAGTATGATCACTGGTGACATAGGCTGCCTGTGATCATTTTCTCTCTCTACACCATCTCCACCATTCTCTCTATTACTATTGCTCACTCTTTCTCTCTTCACTCTGTATTTCTGTCTCGCAGTTCCCCTCTCTCTCTGTTTCTACCTTTTCTAAGCCAAAATTTAACTATAAAGTTCAAGGAAAGCATTTACATATTATCACTTTTGTCAAATTGCTTTGCTGAAGACCCAGTACTCACACACAAGCTCCCACGCATTATCACCAGAAGATGGAAGTACTAGGAGCGTATAAATGCAGGCACCCATTCAGATAAGCAAAAACATGGACACAATAATAAAACATTTCTGACTGATTACAAAAGCAATGCAAAAGCAAAAGCTGTGCAATTGCACTAATCTTTATCTCTCTCCTTCCTTCATCCTCTCTTTCCTTTGGTCCCTTTCTCTGCTCTTCCTCTCAAACTTTCTCTTCCAGGACACAAGGGAATACGAGGTGTCAATATGAGGAATCCCTTCACCCCTAAGGGAATGAACCCTGACCCAGCCCCCAAACCCTCACAAAAAAGGATTCTATGTAAATATCCTGTCAAATACCCCTCCCTCCAAATGCCCCCAATGCCCCCCAAAATCCCCACCCACCCCATACACCTCACTCTAACCCCACTCATGAATCTGCCCGCCATGCACACGACAGCTGCAGCTACCGCAGGGCTCATGGAGCTGGGGTCCGAAGAGAGAAAGAGACACGACTGCGTGGAGGAAAAGAGGAGGGGCTACGCGCATCTACACTGGGAGGGGTGGGACAGGAGGGGGCAGGTGGAGGAAGGAGATGAAGATAGATAGGAGTGGACTGATTCAAAATAAAGAGAGGAGAGCAGTCCACAGGAAAACAGAGGGCGATAAGCAAAGTGCCCCAACAGAGCGTTCCAAACTCAGTTCTTAATCTACAGGTACCGCCCGTCCCATAGACTGATAGAGAAAGAGAGTTAACACTGAGACAGAGGAATATGTCGATGCAGCGGCCACACGCTCAGCACCAGCGCAAACAGCAAGAGTGCTGACAAAAGCAACCGCCGCATGTCGCAAGTCTGTCTGATGGAGAAATCCCTGAGTCTGGGATTTACAGAGTAGGGGGAACTGGCATTACCTGAGTGTCTAACGGTGACAGGCACACAGGCAGCCAGAAAAAAAAAGTTGTTTATCTGTGTGCCCCCCCCCTCCACCCCACCCCACCCTCCCTGCCTGCTCTCATTTTTACAGCTTTGTACTTGGACCGTTTTAGTACAGGTTATATTGTAGTATCTGATTCCCCTTTCCCCCCTCCCCATGCAACTGAAAAAAAACGAAAAAAAAAAAACAGATGAAGTATTTATTTTGATGTATGTGTGATGTTTTATGCCAAGTAATGTACATTTTCATTTAAAACAAGAAAAACTTCTGTTGAAAATTCCAGCAAAATCCAGCTGAGATTCTAAAATGGTTTAAAATGGTTTAAGCTGTGATTTAGACACTTCTTGCTGGTCATAGCTGATCTGTGCCTGGTCAAAGCTGGTTAAGCTGATAAAGTAAGTTGGTGATCAAACTGGTGGACTAGCTGACTACATAGCTGGTCGACCAGCTAAAGGTGTAGAAAAACACATTCTAAACCAATTTGACCAGTTTAGGCTGGTGTAAAATGTAATTTTCAGCAGGGACATGTTACAGATTTCCCTAAATAAATGGTAAAACAAAATAAAAAATAAATCTTTTTAAAAACATCTGTGGATTCTTTTAATTTTTGTATTGATATAAAACAGGACCAATCACTCATTTTTTGTCAAAGCACGTGAGCTGTGCCAATTGTTTTAAAATAGGATGTTATAGACTGTAAATATGAGAAATATTAGCCTATTTTAACGATTATCAGTTTGGGGATTCTAAAGTGCAAAACAAACATTTAATCTACAGCAAGATATTGCACAAGGGACTTCCATTGGATAACGCCACAAAGTACTATTTGTACAACACTGAAAACAATCGGACTTTTTAAATGCGGGAAATTCATCAGCCATTAACAAAGGGAAATTTCTACTTTTACACAACACCTGGCAGCGTGGCGTTTACGTGGGTTATAAAATGGTGCAAGTGTTCCCAACTAATAACTTACCTTCAATTTTCAGTTGAAAGATCGAAAATGCAAGATAAGCTTATTTGAGTAAATTGACACAAGTTTCCACTTCCGTCTAAGCAACATCCAACAAAAACGGGCTTTGGTGTCTTACGTCACACTACTTGTGAGGCATAACTCCACCTATTTAATTTGCATAGAAGCCGAGAGTACCGTATTTTTGTTGTGTAGATCGTGTGGCTTTATGCATAGTATTGACGCCCAGGCAAGCTGTTAAGTGGGGTACTAATGCAAGGAACGGAGAGATTGTAAGTGTATCCTTTGCGTATTTTTTTGCTTGCAGTATCGTTAACATAGTACGTTACCCTATACTGATTTATACAGGTCTGAGAGAGTGCTGGATGATTTTTGCGGTCTCTTGCACAATTAGCTTTGGTATCTAACGTTTGCAGTATCCAGAGACAGTTCTGCTTTCTGGTCGATGGCGACGTTTCAGCTGAAACACACGCACACGTACACAATTGGTGTTACTTCGCACGAAGCTTCATTCAAACTCTCCCTTGCGCTGGCAGAGAGGTCGAAGCTAACCCCAGAACGACAAGGTGCACTGTTTTTACATTCATCATTATTGCCGCTTTCAGCTGAGGATACAGATGAACCAGCGGCGCAGCTTGTACGGATGTCAGTCCACCTAAACTAGACAGGTAAAGTGCAGCATTTCTGTAATAAGCCTTAATGCGTATGTTGTCATTTGACAGGCAATCAGATGGGATATATCTTTTAGTAACTTAAATCGTTTCTCTCATGTGAACATATTTATGTACAATTTTTCGTTTTCTTTAAGATAAATGGATTAATCGTCATGGTTCGCGTCGGTGCTAACTGGAACTGTAGCCAGTTACCTCAAGGCTTGCACGACATTTGTGGAAGTGGTAAAATATTTTAGTCCATATATCCGCCCGTTAACGGTTAGCCAAAAATGTTACGTGGTGATTGTTTGGCGCATTTTATCTGGGGCATGTGCGCCAATAACATCTTCGGTTGCTTTGAAGGTCAGTTTATTTTCTTCGGTTTCGTACCTGGTTTCTCGTGCTTCGTTATATCGTGTGGCAGACTACTGAGCCGTTATCAGCATGGTCTGACTACGGTCTGATGATTCTGCAGACAATTTCATAGACACCGAGGGACTGAAGTACTTGGCAGACATAAGCTAGAATTGCACACATTTGATGAAGCATGGAATTTTAATCTATACTGACGGTCCTTGTATTGTGTTGCTGTCATTGTCACCACATCCAGTTAAGATATAGACGAATGTAATCCACATGAGTACCTTCTGAAGAAAACGCACACACACAGCAAACCTGAGTTCTTGTCTGATAATGATTGAAGGGTTTTAGTATAGACTGTCAGGAAGTAGCTGATTGATCTGACACTACAGAGCGACCCAGAAAGACAGACATCAGCAGCACTTGTCTAAACAAGGCCTTATCTCCCAAATGTCATTTCACCAGACAAGGTCAAAACCCAGAGCTCAAAGCTTGCCTCTTCCTTATGAGCCAGATGAATGAAGATCGTAGTGTGGGATAATGCTGGCAGTGGTGTGTGTATGGTGGGGGGTGGGGGGGCTAGAGTTTGGTTTGTCTGACATGTTTAATGGTAACACATTTGTACAGTCATTGCAAATGTCTGAAAATGAATCTTCTTTTAAAAGTTAAAAAAGAGAAAAGAAATTCAGTCAATCTTTATGGGGAACGTGCACGTGAATGTGTACGGTCTGTGAATGAATCATAATACTCCGTCAACCCAGACTGAGCATCTCAGATTTGGTTTGTCTGGATTATAATTCCAGACAAATGATAAGAAAATGTGTAAAATTGGATTAATCATGGTTCATCCTTGTGACACCTGTCTCTGGGCTTACAGGTATTAGGGTAGATGGTCACTGCATGGAGTTGCCCACTCTTGACCCTGAGTGCTAAAGCAGAGTCCTCTAACCCACCCAACCCAGTTACATTACATTAACTTAGCAGACACTGTTATCCAGAGCAATGTACGAAAGATGAGACTGTCAGTGTTATTCCCAGGAAAATAAAAGTATGTTGCCAAGAAGGCACAGAAGGGCCATTTGTAATTAATACATGTAAAGTTAGCCTAACAAACCAACAATTGTTATTATTTTCAAGTGGCGTAAACAATGCAGCAGTGTGTGTCAGTATTAATTCCAGCCTGTTCACTGCTGTAGTACTATCATTTTATTTACTTCAGCAGTTTAGTAGAGTGAAGACACGGTCTTATCTGTTGATGTTGGCTGGAATCTCCTCTGTTCAAAACTAGATCTTGGGACCAACCAACCCTGAACTTTGAGCATTTGTTATGGGTTGCATACTCAGCCCAGTTTATGCTACGTTTAAGACTGGACCCTCAAATCCATTTGCTACTTAAAGCACAGTCACATACGCTCAATTTCTCTTGCACCTCCTATGGCCATTAACATTACTGTATGCTATAAGTTTATTTAATGACTATTGACGGTGACACTGATAGCTTGTTACTGTCTCTGCATTTTGCTTAACTTTGTTTTGTATGCATTTGTGTGAGTTGCTGTGGCTAAGAACCTCTGCTAAATGCATAAATGCAAGTGTTAAATAGAAATGCAGTCCTTGAGATGGATTGAGCCGTTTGTATTCTTTGTTTTCACTAAGTGCTCTTTTCGGGCCTTTTTCTTACTTTACGTTGTATATGTTCAGGAGGGGGAGGTGTAACCTGAGAAATGACGGTACTGCCGTCTGAACTTGCCAGTTCTGTAAGCAATTTTAAGAAGGTGACAGCCAAGTGGATTTTAGTTATTCAGAATTTGCGAGTCTCTGAGCAGAGGCAGATTGTAAGACGGCTTTTTAATAAACCATTTTTAAAGCAGGGCACATTTTTGGTGATCTGTGTGGGATTTGAACACCCTACCACCTGGCTATGATCTGCAATGAGCTGCTCCTCTGTCTTAGATGCCCTCCTTTGAATTTTAGAAGTTCGAGGCCAAGCCAGACAGGGGTACTGCCAGCCTCCTTTGCCAGCGACCCAGGCAGCTGTGCAGCAAAGCGATTAAGGAGATGTGGCTTTTTAATCCAAAGATTGCTTTCCCTTTCTTACCTCAAGCGAAGCACAGTATTCTAACCACGTCGCTTCAGCAAATATCCCTCTCTGTAAAGTTTATACATGTAGCATACATTGTGCCTGTGAGGCAAATAAACAATGTGGCAATGAAATCACTGCTGTGGTTTGGCCTATAAGTGTAGTCATATGGGGCATGATGGGACTTGTAGTTTCTATCGGCAAATCCATTTTGCAACCTTGTTTGCTGTCTGTGGTGACGGATGGGTGCTCTGGTGAATGCAGTTTCATTGGTCTTATCCTTCTTCTTCCCTCTTTTTACTGCCTCCTTTCGTACCCTGTGCTCTGCCACCTTCTGTACCTTTCTGCCCACATAGCAGCTTCCTGTTCCGAGTGAGAACTGTCACTTTCGCTATCTCTGATCTCCCCCACCTTCTTTGTTCTAAGTCTCCCTCGTGCTTTCTGGACACATTCTGTCTTTTTCATTCCCGTTAGTTATTCTCTCTCTTCTGAAGATTCTTATTACAAATGTATCCCTGTTGTAGGCTATTTCTGACACACGCTAATCTCCAGCATATGTCCAGCATATGTCACGTCTTGAACTTGGTGGAGAGAGTTCTGTCAGGGCAATGGTCAAAGTTCAAAAAGCAAGTCACTGCTGGAATGAGCTCACCCTTCTGCTGTTCCCTCCTGTTTCGTTCTCTTTCTCTCTCTCTCTGCTTCTAATTATCTGTCTCCTTCTCTTCCCACATCTCTTTCTCCTCTGTCTGCCTGTAACCAACTCCACAAGTTAAATGTATGAACTTTATTTAAAAGTAACGTGCAGTATGGACTAGTCTGATGCAGATGCATGGAAATGGTCTACGGACAATTTACAAAGGTCACTGAACTTTTGTTCCAACAGCTCTTAACACCCAGCTTCAGTAAGTAAATTTTTCAAGATACTTTTTAACTTACGTCCCTCTACATCTCCACAAAGAAAAGTAATACCACAGTGTACTGGGCCAGTGGGACGGTAAGCTTTTCAGTTTTAGTGTTACTCTGGGCAGTTGTGTAGTGACTAAATTTACAGTATTAGGGGTCGTTGGACATTCTTCCTGTCGGCTGTAGGCTGCTTGGAGAGGAAGTAGAGCTTTCAGGGGAAATGGTCCCAGTGGTTTTTTCAGTTCCGAAACATGCTAGTTTTCTCACGGCCATTTTCCCCCATATTCTCTTTCTGATTTGTATCTGTGCCGTGGGCCCACTGGGCCTGGCTGTGTGTTTCGTTTGTGTTGGGTTGTTCGGCCCAGGCACCGACGGCTGCATGTGTGGGTTGTGCTGCCGGTCTGCAGTTAGCGCCGTTGTGTGAAACTGGATCTTCCCCCATCTGTCCATGGTGGGCTGTAATTTAGTGTTTGTGGTGACTGAGCAATCGAACCGCATCTCATGGGAACTAGCGCACTTACCGCACACTGGAGTGATCCCTGCTAAGGGCCCTATCTTTGCACTGCCCAGTCTATGTGCACACTCCTCTATCCTCACGTGCATACACATGCACACATGCATACGTACACGCACATGTGCACACATACACACGCATGTGCACACGCGCGCATATACATGCACAAGCATACATGCACACATACACACACACACACACGTACATCTGCCATACTCTGCCTCCTGAAACAGGACTACACACATGTCTTCCTCTGGCATGTGAGTCTCCTCTCGGTATGGGTGACCTGGAAACTGGGATATTGCCTTTGCCCGGCAGGGGACCTGTGGAATGGTTGCAATTTCAGAAGAACATCGAAAAGCACAGAGCCTCATGTGTTCACAGAGTTCACATTTAGATTTTGGGGCCTGGGTCCTTCTGAGCTAACTCTACTGGGCTTTTTTAAATGGGACGTTCGAAGAACTGCCTTCCGCCAGTCTTGTCAAAGACAATCTAGCCACCCACCCTGGGATGGCAACTGTATGGCTAACTAAAACAGTATATTCATTCCATCACTTGTGTCAAAATCTGATCTACTTTGCTGTAAATGACTAGCCTACAGTGGTGCTGGCTGCTCTGTTCTGGTGCTTGTTAATCATAGGCTGCTTGGTGTTTCAGCTTGTTAGTAAGTCTCATCAGAAAAATGGGTCAAATAGAAAAATGAATCCAAATCCAGTCCAGCTTTTACCATGCATTTCTTTTTATTTAGGTCTTGTGTCCCTCGTCCTCCTTTCCTGGTCTCACTCTGTCCCCTCTGTTACTCTCTATCCTTCTGTATCCTCTCTCTCTCTCTCCCCCTGTTTCGCTCCTTTCCCAGACCAGTATGACTCCCAGTCCCCTTGGTGCTCAGTTGCGCCCCCTCTCTGAGCTGTGGTGAGGCACAGACTCTCGCAGGGATGCGACTGTCGGCCCGGCGGGTGGCGTGGGGGCTCCTGTGCCTGGCGGGCGCCTGCGGGCTGGTACGGCTGTGCCAGCGGGCGCTGGAGTGCCCGGGCCGGGGCCGGAGCGGGCGGGGCGTGTCGGTGCTGGTGAGGGACTGGCGGCAGACGGAGTACCGGTACGGGCAGGACACCCCGCTGGTGTTCGTGGGGGGCGTCCCGCGGTCGGGGACCACGCTGATGCGGGTCATGCTGGACGCCCACCCGGAGATCCGCTGTGGGGAGGAGACCAGGGTGATCCCGCGCCTCCTGGCCCTGCGGCAGGCCTGGGGGAGGGCCGGGCAGGAGCGCCAGCGGCTGGAGGAGGCGGGAGTCAGCCAGGAGGTGCTGGACTCGGCCGTCTCCGCCTTCCTGCTGGAGATCATCGCCCGGCACGGGGAGCCCGCCCCCCTACTCTGCAACAAGGACCCCTTTACCCTCAAGAGCGCCGTCTACCTGTCCCAGATCTTTCCCAAGTGAGTCCACCGGCTTGCATTCACGTCTCTGTTTGACTACCTCCAGGTTTGTTATTGTGATTTTGTGGTGAAGTAGAATTTCTGTCTGAACTCTCTCTCTCTCTCTCTCTCTCCCCCTCTCTCTCTGCCTCTCTCGCTGTCTCTCCCCCAGCTCTAAGTTCCTGCTCATGTTGCGTGACGGCCGAGCGGCAGTACACTCCATGATCTCCCGGCGCGTGACCATCGCAGGGTTCGATTTGTCCAGCTACCGGGACTGCCTGACCAAGTGGAGCCGGGCGGTGGAGTCCATGCTGGCGCAGTGCGTGCAGGTGGGCGCGGGCCGCTGCCTGACCGTGCGCTACGAGAGCCTGGTGCTGCAGCCCCGCGCCACCATGCAGGGAGTGCTGCGCTTCCTGGGCATGCCCTGGCACGAGGGCGTGCTCCACCACGAGGACGCCATCGGTCAGCCCGGGGGGGTATCCCTGTCCCGGTGAGATGGCTGTGCCGCTGTGTGTGTGTGTGTGTGTGTGGGCGGGCATGTATTACTATCTTTGTGAGAACCAAATGTCCCCACAAGGATAGAAAGATGAGGAAAATTATGCAAGGTGGGGGCCTTTTGCTGGTCCCCACAAGTCCAAGAAGCTGTTTTAGGGTTAGGACTTAGGGTTAGGGTTACAATTAGGTTAAGGGGTTAGGGTTAAGTTTAGGCATGTAGTGGTTGGGGTTAGAGGTTACGGAATGAATGTAAGTCAATGGGAAGTCCTCACAAGTATGGCAATACAAACGTGTGTGCGTGCGTGCGTGTGAGATAGAGAGAGAATGTACAGGAAGTGTGCATGAGTATGGCTGGTATGTGTGTGTGGGAGAGAGAATGCAGAGGAAGTGCATGTGTGGTTTTGGTTGGTCTGTGTGTGCGTGTGCAAGATGGAGATGGAGAAAGAATGGGTTTTTGAATGTGTGAATACATTTTAATATGCATACTGTTTGCGAGAAACTGCTCACTTCCCTCCCTGCCTCTCTCTCTTACAGCATTGAGCGCTCCACAGATCAGGTGATCAAGCCTGTGAATCTAGAAGCTCTGACTCGCTGGGTGGGCCACATTCCAGCCGACGTCTTGGCAGACATGGCTGAGGTTGCTCCAATGCTGAGCCGACTGGGCTACGACCCCAACGCAAACCCGCCCCACTACGGCCAGCCAGACCCTGCAGTGGTCAACAACACTGAGAGGGTAGGGCCTCACAGTCGCACAAAACTGTGTAACGAGTGTAATACCATAATCACACAGTGTTGGCACACACATGCACATGCACAGTCTGAAAGCACTTTCTTCTATACCAATTTTCCACTATGCGCGTGCTTGCAGTCAGAATATGCACACTGAGGCTAAAGTGAAAGCCTTGACCAAGGTACTTAACCTGAATTGCTTCAGTAAAAAATATCTGGCTGTGCAAATTGATTCTATGTTTAAAAAAGTGTAATCTGTGTATGTCGCTCTGGATTCAAGCATCTGCTAGATGCCAAAATGTAATTGTCACACGGCGGTGTGACACCATTGTGGGGAGATGCAGAAGTTTCGGTGTGCACCGTTGGTTGCCACATGGAGACTGAGAGAGCACACCCACGCCAACACAAAAACAAATGAACGCCTTCACCCTTCCCCCTCACGGGTTCTGGGCGAAAGCAATAAACTAAAACAACAAGCCAAAATAATAAAGACAAAAGAAACCAAAACCAAGCGGAAGCTTTTCAGATCATTGCTCAGAGCTGGCTTTTCAGCAGCAGTTCTCTTTCACCTTTTCTTTCGTGCTCCACAAACGAAACACAAAAATGTGCTCTCTTGGTGTGCACTCCTGGTCTCAGCCACGTACAATGGAGAAGAATGCACCTGGTCTGATTAGCTAACGCAACCTGGGTGCGTGTGCTCTCCACCAGTAGGCGTGACCAAGCCGAATCTGTTCCACCTGACCGAATGCTACAGTAACGTTTTCTAAACGGGAAAGGACAGTATGTATGTGAATGTGATGTTTATAGTTCTCTGTCCTCCGCCCTTCTTTCTTTGTAGGTAATGAAAGGAGACTTCAAAACCCCAGCTAATTTGAAAGGACAGCCACCAGTAAGTGTGCAGAAATCAATTAATAGTCCTCTAAATAGACGAGAGGAAATGGGCAACCGCTCTGTCAGGTTGCATGTTGCCGAGTCTTACCCCATGCACAGTGTTTGAATCCTTGTTCAGATTACATTGCATTTCATCATCATATTGCAATCATTTAGCTCATTATCCCCAGCAACATAAGAGAACGAAAGTGCATGCACCTGAGTTATGTGAGTTACGTGAGCCACACTGCAAGGTCTGGCTATCAACATTCCTAGACTAGTGAGTGTTTATGAAACATCACTAAGCATTAAATGAAAGTTACCTATGTCAGCCTAGATCCATGATACAAATCACAAATGCATACAATCCAATGCCATTTTAAGAAATCTTAATACGGAAACGTGTGTGTCTGGCTGGGATGAAAGGGAAACCGCCATATCCAATGTTCATATGTATTATTCCCCTGTTAAATACACCACATACCTTCAGGAGATGCATGGTCAACCACGCCAGCCCAGCTTTATGACGATGGCAGTACCACTATGGAGTTAATTAAAAATGGACCACCGCACTCTCCCAACTTGTAATAAGTTGGTTGGTGCGTATACTCAATTCTCAAAGATATTTTCTTGACACACTGATGAAAATGTTTGTTTTTTTCCCCCTGTTGCAAATAAAAATAAAATAGAAAAAAGAGTGCAGACCAATTTTACAGTGCAGACCACGTAGCCATCTTAATTAAAACCGCTGAAGCGAAGCAGATGGTGATTTGGTTGATGCCTGGATGGGAGACTAAATTTCTCTGGACAAAATATATACCCCGGTTTAAACTTGGTTCTTTACACTTGGCAACCTAATCATCCCCTTACATCTGATTGGCTACTCCATCTCTTGCATTCATTTCCCACCAACTTTCATTCCCTGGGTAGTCGCTGCAGATGAGAATTGAGTACACTGGTAGCCTACATTTAAATTTAGCCATCTAGCACAGCCATTCACAATGAGCTAAAAAGGTACATAAAGGTTGAGGCAACAACCAGAGATGATGCCAGGTCATCAGCAGAGTTTGTAGTGAGTTCATAGACCTGCGGCATAACGTTGTCAAAGTGTCATAGAAGATGCAGGAGGAAGACTGAGGATATGGCACTTTAAGTCGCAAGTGTAAAAGGTTAAAAGGTGGACATATCTGTGTCAATATGGACTTGTATGTTGTAAGCCACTCTTTCTTCATTTAAGGTGTTCATCAATGGCTCTGATACAGAGGGTTGAACAGGTCAGTGCCTCCAAAATGGATCTGCATCGCAGCCTGGATCGTTCCACCTCAGAGGGGTGCACGCCAGTGGTCCCAACACCAGGAAACCTGCCTGACAGCCTCCTAGCGCACGAGGCCACCCCAGTTGTGGTACAAAAGGGTGGAAGGTTCTGGAGACTATTCTTTTGTTTTTATATTTGTTTTGTACACTGACGTCATTTAGGGCAATTCCTTCAGCAGATCTCTTGAACTTAATCTTCCTCACCTTTTCCATTTGTGTTCTGCTTGCAGCATGTCTGCCACTCTTCTTTGTAATTAATACTGGTGGTTTGATAGAAGAGAAGTGACTACTACACGAAGGCATATGCCCAAGTGTGTAGAGTGTTGGACTGCATCTTGGTATAGGCTTAACTAACTTTCATTGCTAAAATCAACTGGACTCGCCCCCTAGACATCCCTCTGGCACTTCTTCACCCCACCCACTCCTTAGCAAACATCCGTCTTTTTATCTTTTTATCCCTTCTCTGTGCTGTCTGTCATTACTCACTCTTTCCAAGGGTAAAATTTGTAGACTGTGCAAGTGCGTGGAGCTTAGAGACGACAGTCAAAGTTTAACTCTGAGAGTGACAGAGATAAGGAGGTTGATGTGCTAAATGCCTGAAAATGTGCGTGCCTTGACGAGCTGTTGTGGTGGATGGAAACGTATGCACTAACATACAGCCCTCTCCTCCCAATTTCACTGGGGAAATTGAGCTCTGGAAGAGTGGCTCTCCTTGTACTGTAGATGGTTGGTTCGTATGCTTTTATGTGAGCTCTGTCGTGCAGTTTGTGTCTGTACAATTTAACTTTAAAACAAGAAAAAAATGCAGGATAGCACTGGGAAGACCTTTTTTTTCTTACTTGTAATAACCCCAAATGTGCTCCTAAAAAATAGATCTAAATGTTTTTGTTTGGAGGTGAATAATTTGCTAATCATGTCCCTGTGAAGTAACAGTTTGTGAAATATGGCAATATATGACACATTTGCATAAATATTTATTTAGATTAATTTTAGAGACACATTCTTTAAAAAATAATTCAGAATTCAACGACGAAGACCTGCAATCCCTCCTATTTTCAGTGTAAGGACAGGTTATTTTTTGCAATTATAATATGACAATAATGACTCCCATCACATGAAAAATTCTTTGTAATAAGTGTGCGATTGTGGATGAAGTTTATGGGAGTGCTTTCCTCCATTATGCATAAGAAAAACATCGGAGCAGCCTATGATCACTGTACTCATTCACCAGCTGCACAGTGTGGACCAATCATTTAGAACATATTTTCACCCAGATTCACTTCTTCATAGAGATGAGAGCACGAATCAGTTTCACCTTGAAAGCCAGCAATTTTGGATTCTAGTTGACTGTTGTTTCTCTTGAAGTAATCTGCACAATGATGCTCTTTTTAATTTATTCCTTCACAAAAAAGCAATATAGAAATGAACAGCTTCATTTGATTTAAACCACACTTACAATAGTCTGCATTTTTAAAGATTTTATCTCCCCCCTCCAATTTTACTTTTTCCCCCCAATTTGAAATAACCAGTCATACTTTATATGCTTCTCATCACTGCAATATAACCCATTTATTTTTGAACAGCATTGACTAGCACGTGCATTGACTGAATTAGTCAGCTCAGCTGCTGCATAGCCAATTTGCTGGTGGACTGCATTGCTTGTGTAGCTGGCACAGGCAGACCGCAAACACCAAGACAAGTTGCTTTTGTTCAGAGAGCCCGGGAAATCCTGCTGACCGACACCTTCCCTCGCTGAATAATGTTATGCCCAATCTTGCACCATCCTACCGATGGCGCTTAGACTGAGTGCTGTAATTGGACGTGCCACAGGATAGCCTTCAACAATAAGCATTTCAGGTGGTTGTGGGGATGGATTTGAGAGGCATAAGTACTTGACTGGCTAGTGAAACCTTGGTTGCTTTTTTTTTTTTTTTTTTTAATGTGTTTATTCCCTCACAAAATCACAAATGCCAGCTTGACCATCCTTGGACCTACAGCAACAAAAGGATGGCTGGTTTAAATGCACAAGAAGAGTGTGAGTGTGTGAGAGAGAGAGCGAGTGAGATATTGTGTGCAAATGAGTCAGTGAAAGCACTTATCAGGTCTTTATACATTCTTCTGTTTACTTGTACTCTCTCACAGGTTCACTTGTGAAATACATTCATTAAAATAATTTTTTTAAATGTAAAAGTGTCTTTGACGTTTCTTTGCTTTGGTTTCATTTACAGAAATGTCCATACAAAAAGAAAAACACTTTTCATTTTCTCTTACGTGATGTATATTTTTCCCAGGTCATCTTCAAGAGAGTAATGTATCTTCAAAAGAGAAATTAGTTTGCAGTTGGCCCTTAATGCATAAAAAGGTTTATCCACCTTCAAACTCTTTCTTGGACTTTGCCTATGTAGATTCTCATTTTGTACTTTTAGTAATGATCCCAATGTAGCTTGGTCTGTTTTAGTCAAACCAAAAATTAAGAAATATCTGGCCTTGACCAAAGACCATACCTGCTGGTATTACGCTGCAATATGCAATATACCACCATAGGTGACTATATCAAACTATTGGCTGAATACTTGATTCTGATTGGTCCAAGGGTGGGCATTATTACGGTGGCCCTGAGGCTCAAAACAACGACATTTTCAGAAAACACAACAACATTTCTCAAAACACATTTCAGAAAACACGACATTTCACAAAACACAACGACATTTCACAAAACACGACAACATTTCACAAAACACGACATTTCACAAAACACAATAACATTTCACAAAACACAACGACATTTTAGAAAACACGACATTTCACAACATGTCGTTATATTTTCTAAAATGTTATTGTGTTTTGTGAAATGTTGTTGTGTTCTGTGAAATGTCGTGTTTTTTCTCATCACTATCTCACACTATCCAGCGTAACCCTAGCTGCTTTCCACTTCCGTATTCTGTTTTGACGTAGCCAAACGTTTAACCCCTTAAAATCGGATTGTTTATGTTCATTATATGAACATTAATTTGTAACATTAATACGTTAGAAAATTAATTAATTTGAACATTAACTTAAAATCATCAAAAGTATTTTGTTGTGAAAAGAACTGTGTTATGTACGTTAGCTTGTACACGTAACGTTACAGTCTTGACAGATGTTCCACCTGTCATGTGACCATTTGGCAAGGATAATGTCCTATCACAAAGCCGTTGCTATGTTGCAGCAAGCTATCTCTACCACTCATCAGTCGACCGGTATTTTTTACAGTCTCTGGTTCCAACAGGCGAAAGTACATGAATCAGTCCGTTTCCTAGGTGATCATATACGTCTGCGCAGCCTGAAAAAAGCAATTGTGTAATGAAATAATGGTATATGTATTAACTGTGTACCTAATTACCTACCTAGCTAGATAGCTAGTTAGGTCATTGAGAAAATATATTCACACGATAGCCACAGTAATTAAGCCTGGAATTTCACGAATTAGCGTTAACTTTTAATTGACTTTGGTTGAGGTAATATTTGTTTTTTTTTTAATGTCATAATGAGTCTATCTAGCTGTCCAGAAAAATGTTATTGGCCAGCTAATTACGTTTTGCCAACAGTTCAGTTAGCACTAGTTCCACCTTTTTCTAGAAATTAAACTGCGCGATGGTGCCGCACAACTACATTTTTGTTCCTCCCCTCCTTTCATTTCAGCTATTTCCCCGTATCGTGTTTTTGGCTGTAAAATATATATTATTAATATTTACTTGTTTATTTAATAATGTACATTAATATTCCTGCTTTTATGTTGTGTAATTATCGTGAAAATCCGTTAACTTGTTGAAAGCCGCAGTTTATAGTCCCTCTGGGGTGTAACAGTGGAGGGATACGTGAGCATTTCAGTATAAAAACCACAGCCCTTTGTTGCGTTCCTGATTTGTTTCCTGTTGAGAGCGGCGGGTGTGTTACTCTTCGGTGTAATAGAAAAAACACTTCGTAAGTATTTCTCTATCGCTGATTAATAGTCAGACTGAACGTTAGTTTGTAATATTAAGTACCATTTTTATTGTTAATATGTTATGGTAGTCTTTAAGGTTTTATATCGTCGAATAACTTGAGCTAGCTTTTAGTTTGGCAGGTAATGTAACGTTAGCTAGTTAGCTAGCTGACGTTAGGCCTTTAATTTACCCTCAAATCGTTAAAAAATGCTTTGGTTTTTATTACAATTAGGCAACATCTCTGTGTTTGGGTACTTGCACTCGTTTTCAATCTACATGGTTTTATATCTGGATTTCCGGCTTGTCGGGAAACATTAGCTAACATTGGCTAGTTGGCTATCGTAAACAAAGGCGAACAGTAGGCAACAATTACTAGTTGAGGTCTGCTTTAAAATGGAATTACGTTTTCGCAATCTAGTGAATGTGAAAGCTTTCAAACATAGTTTCGTTTAGGGAAACATTCTTGCCGTTGTCCTAGTTGTATGTTTTTCAATGTGAGTTTCAAAATGGACGCTGCTGAAGCATAGCTCTGGCTAACAAGCAGCTGCTACTGTAATGTCGTCAGTCAGCTGCTGCTCTGAATAGGAGGGGCTAGTCGCCATTACATCGCTCTGAGTAACTGCCATGAAGCTCAAGGCAGGGTTATTGTTACTGAACGCGTACTGTTAGCTGGAAAACTGCATTTATTTACAAGAGCAATGGCCACTCCTTTTCACTGTCGGCCTTTGTTTTTGTTTTTTTTGTCAAATCTTAAAAGCTGACTATTCATAGGATTAATATTTTCAAAAACCTTAAGATAGTTGGCTGGTTAATGTTTGTAGATCTGCTTTATGGTAGTGTCGTCCCCTTTTTTAAAACGCATTTACTCTATCCTTTCTTGTCTAGTGTGACAATGCAGATCTTTGTGAAAACCCTGACTGGCAAGACCATCACTCTAGAGGTGGAGCCCAGTGACACCATTGAGAATGTCAAGGCCAAGATCCAGGACAAAGAAGGCATTCCTCCTGACCAGCAGAGGCTGATCTTCGCTGGCAAACAGCTGGAAGATGGCCGTACTCTGTCCGACTACAACATCCAGAAGGAGTCAACCCTCCACCTGGTCCTGCGTCTCAGGGGAGGTATGCAGATCTTTGTGAAGACCCTGACTGGCAAGACCATTACCCTGGAGGTGGAGCCCAGTGACACCATTGAGAATGTCAAGGCCAAGATCCAGGACAAGGAAGGCATTCCTCCTGACCAGCAGAGGCTGATCTTCGCTGGCAAACAGCTGGAAGATGGCCGCACCCTGTCCGACTACAACATCCAGAAGGAATCAACTCTCCACCTGGTCCTGCGTCTTAGAGGAGGGATGCAGATCTTTGTGAAGACCCTGACTGGCAAGACCATTACCCTGGAGGTGGAGCCCAGTGACACCATTGAGAATGTCAAGGCCAAGATCCAGGACAAGGAAGGCATTCCTCCTGACCAGCAGAGGCTGATCTTTGCTGGAAAGCAGCTGGAAGATGGCCGCACCCTGTCCGACTACAACATCCAGAAGGAGTCAACTCTCCACCTGGTCCTGCGTCTTAGAGGAGGGATGCAGATCTTTGTGAAGACCCTGACTGGCAAGACCATTACCCTGGAGGTGGAGCCCAGTGACACCATTGAGAATGTCAAGGCCAAGATCCAGGACAAGGAAGGCATTCCTCCTGACCAGCAGAGGCTGATCTTTGCTGGAAAGCAGCTGGAAGATGGCCGCACCCTGTCCGACTACAACATCCAGAAGGAGTCAACTCTCCACCTGGTCCTGCGTCTTAGAGGAGGGATGCAGATCTTTGTGAAGACCCTGACTGGCAAGACCATTACCCTGGAGGTGGAGCCCAGTGACACCATTGAGAATGTCAAGGCCAAGATCCAGGACAAGGAAGGCATTCCTCCTGACCAGCAGAGGCTGATCTTTGCTGGAAAGCAGCTGGAAGATGGCCGCACCCTGTCCGACTACAACATCCAGAAGGAGTCAACTCTCCACCTGGTCCTGCGTCTTCGTGGTGGCAACTAATCAAGTTGAGCTGTGCACTTTTTTCCCCCCTCTGTAACCCCAACCACCACCCCCCTTAAATGTTTTAAATTCAATAAAATTTAAGCATTCCTGAATTTGGTGTCTTATTTTGAAGGGAGAGGTTATTTAATGTGTTTTTTTCTTTTCTTTTCTCCTAGCTTTTTCAGGCACTCAAATCTGGCAACTAGCCAGTACTGCTGATTTTTCTTACATGAAGGTAAATTGGCCAATCAGTGGCATTAATAGATCAGATATAACTTGCATGTATTTTACCTCCTGTTAAACAGTTAGATTTGTTAATGTTACAGCTATTCAAATTCAATTAATTTGATCAAGATTGCTTCAATTCAAGATTTGAAGTTGTTACTGCCAGTTTATGACATGGGAATGATTATTGATTTGTTTCAAATTGATATGGGTTTTCTTTACAGGTATTTTCAATACACTATTTGTGAGATGCTGGAAGGGGCATGGTTTGTACAGATTTTAATTTGGAATGTGCAGCTACTGAAATGTATAACGTTCACTGTTATGAATATCTTTATTTTGGAAACTACCCGAATGTCCTGTATAGGAACGCAATGCTGTAAGTGACCATTTGGAAGAAATGACTAACGTGCTAAATGTAATTCCTTCCTAGTTGTTTGAACCTTATTAGTTTGCATTAAGCATTTTAATATGTACTGTTCAGTGGTAAAGCTTCGATGGAAGCCTATATATATACTGCGCTCATTTATTAATAAACCTAGTTTGTCTTTTAGGAAGTAGATGAGGACATTACAGATTTTTCTCACGTACTAAGGGCCAGTATTTGAGTGTTTCTGCCATGCCACAAATATGGATACTGTATAGGTTACGCACCATTAACTTAGAACGTCGCATTCAGAAGTTCACAGGTAATGTGTTGTCGGAATATCCGATGCAAATCAAGTGTACGTTGATAATTATGCAAACCGTATTGTCACGTAACCCATAATCGGCCGCATTTTACCTATTTGCGTGTGTGTGCCGGCGTTGTTCCGTGTTCGTTTACCCGATAAATAAACAGCTAGAAGCAATGCACCACTTGTCACAAACACGTACATACATGAATTCTAACCTTATTTTCTTCCCAGTGGGAATACTAGAAGACCGTCGCCGGTTAGCCTAGCCTTCCCATAGACACCCCCATTCGTAGCCTGTGGGAGTATGACGGTAAACTATCGTTGCCCTGTGCGGCATTGGCCCATTCATGCACTGGAACATGGTGATGTTCATTAAACACTTCGTAATATGCCCATATATGTTTGGATGGACATGAAATTTCACACAAAGGTAGTTGAATTACCATAAATACCAGATGATGCTTTTTTGCCCACGTCCTTTCGAAATTTTCAATGAAAGTACGGGACATACGGCACAAGGGAGCGTGTCCGGGTTTGGGTAAGTGTCTGACTATGGGTATATGGTGACGATAACATAACTTAAATCTAGTCATTTCTAGATGTGCCTTTTGGATACTTTGAAAGACTGTCGCTTAAAAGAAGTTGTCCGTGGCATGTCATACAATTCACTGGCAATTTCGTCTATCTGGTAGGCATGTAGGCTACGTTTGTGCTGCTGCCACAAGATGTCACTTTCGTATCAATCGTCACTTTTTCTGGTGCTGTCCTTTGGACGTATCCTTAAATTCTTGTCTATTCTGGTCCCTGGGAAATTAATCTGGCTCTGTGTAAAACTAATTTACGCACTGTTGGGACTGAGATACGACTCGGTAAACTAGTCATGACAGTAACCACTCCACTTGACTTTTGTTATCACTTTAAGCAAAATAGTGAAATTCGTTGAATGAGGGTAAATGCTGGAACCGTCACTAATTATTTCAGAGTCCTGAGGCTAGGCTTTGCGACAAACGAGTCTGTACGGCTATCAATGTCTTAATTCGTTTTTTAAACATTTTTTAAATTAAATTTCATCGTGGAAATGTGGAAATTGATGTCGTCAGTCTGTCCTTTTATCTAGGCTATACATCTCAAGTAATTCAACTCTCTGATAGGTCTGGGCAAAAATGCAAGCAATATATCCATGGGCTCCAGTAACACAATTAAGAGACTGTTCAGGGATGCTTTACTGATTGTGTGCGTCTGATTCTGTTGTACTGCATTTTAAATGGGACACGTAAATTACGATTGCGTTTTCTAACTACGACGATTACATATTACATTCTTTTTCGATATCGTGTGTACTATCCTACAAATGAGCAATTAAAAAACGGAATATAATATCTGCGAATAATTGGTATCCCTTTGCTGAACACCTTATCGTACATATATTGCGTTCTGGGCAAAAATTAGGCTTGGATTAAACGTTAAAAGTTTAATAAAATGTCTTAGATCAGATTTTGCGAATTAATGAACGCCTTTATTTGAACATTAATGTTTTGAGTTCCGGGTCCTGCAGTGATTATGCTAAATTTTCGTTCCGACCACAACTGCAATCTCAGAATTTTAACGAGCCAATTTTTCTTAATTAGTTGCCTTTCATATTTTCATGAGATGATTTACCCGCTTAAAACATATGATCAGAATTAGCTTTGCATTACATGAAGAATTAAAGTCCAGTTGTATAAAAAGAGGTAAAGAAACATATCAAATTAACGACTGCGATGAAAGAATAGGCTCATCATCATCCTAATTAAGTTATTTCATCATTAAACAAAACTAAAAACTTAACACAATGCAGGTTTATGAGCCTGTTGATTCACCTCATTTGATAAGTTAAAACTACTGCCTCTTTGTATGTAATTGTTTGCAATATAGCACGATAAGCACTATGTGAACTTGGGACTTTTATTGTTCATGGCATACATAGCTGTTTCTGTCATAATGTGAGTTAAGAGGGTTAAAAAAATCCCTCAACTTGAAAAGTACCTAATTCATAAAAATTAAGAATAATAGCTTGTTCAAATTCTGCGATTGCAATTTGGAATGAAAACCAGCATACACAGTGATCCCCCATGACGGGAGTTTGGGAATCTCTGGCGTTGAATATATTGGCCTGCACCATACTAAAAAATATGGACCAAGTCACTGACGTCACCCAATGACTTTCCATAGGCTCGGTGAATAGCATTTTGAAATGCGGTTTTTGGGCGCCATCATGTTGTACAAATTGAGCCAGGGACTGCAAAATGGGGAAAAGGGTGAATATGAGCATGAAGTCCTTGGTCTACACACTCACGGGTAGGATGGATTTAATATTTCATTTTTACAAATTTGCTTTTCAAAGGGGATTGTGACACCCCCCTGGTGCACATCCTGTTGCTGACGTGCGTTTGTGGCATGGGACATGGACCGTGTGATGTCGGACAGCTGCCAGCCTCCACAAGTGCATCTGTTTGTACAAGTCAAGCCCTTAATCGCTTAAAGGGGAGAAGTATTGGAGATTTCACACTTAAGTCATCTGATGAAGCACTGAGTTGAATTACATAGGTCAGGTTCCCAGTCCATCAGAGTGCCGTTAGAGGATGATGTGTTTTGCATCGCAAATAGGAAGGACTTTAGATCTGCCAAGCCCGTGAAAAAGATGCAGCCGCCTCTGGATATTGGAACTGTTATTTCTGGCCAGTGGTAGCCGAGAGACCTAAATAAATTGAGCACACTGAGCCTTCTTTGCCTCCCCCCCCAAATTACGTGTCTGCATGGTTGATTTGTTCTGGAATTCATTATGATCATATGAATAGCTATTTTCAGGAATATCTGATTAAAGTTTGTATGTCTGCCTTGCCTTTAGAATTTTCTATTTTACTTTCCAGTGTTGGGTAGCTCAGGTGTTTGTTCCCTTTTTTAAACACAACCAGGTTTCACGATCCTTCACTTTGTTTCTGAGTAAAAGGTACTCACTGATTGGCCAAAAAAAAGGTGTCCAACTATCCACGTCCAAGAAACTTTATGGTGACTATTTCACTCTGGTATGGTTCGATATGAGTGAGGTTTAGATTCAACAGGGCTGGCTGCAGTCAATCCTGGCAGCTGAATTGAATTATAAATAAAATTTGGTTAATTGGTTGAGTAACTAAGTTACTAGTTAAACAGTTACTTTTTACAACTTCTCATTAAATAAATGAAATCATTTAAAAATTTGTTTTGTGTTTACTTAGTTTCCCTTTGTCTAATAGTACATTTGTTTCTAAAGATCTGAAACCGTCCAGTGTGACCAATATGCAATAATAGAGGAAATCAATCAAATACTTTTTCTCAGCTCTGTAAACAGAGTAACAATTCCAGTAATGGTAGTGGATGACTAAGTCATATTCCATGGCAGATCTATTGATAATTGGTTCTGCCCGATATCTAGCATGGAATACTGTAAGTGTGATAGCAGTAGATCTACGTTGGCACTGTGTATAAGCAGGAACTGATATGTGGAACTAATAGTCTATTTTTTTCATTTTGCACTGTAATTAACAAAAATGAATTAGTTATTTTTTTCTTTGCATTTCTAACTAACTGCATTTTATTTATCCTCTGTGGACAAGTAATTAATTAAATTTTTGAAATCAGTTGCATAACTGGAATAAGGGGTATCTTACCTGACTTTTGAAGAATGTTTTAAAGTTTCCTGTACAGTGTATAGCATCTACATGTTCTCCATCTGGAGAAATAAAGCTTTGATTTGGCAGAGGTCAGCAATGAAGAACGTGACTTTAATAAGGAACTAAGTGAGTTATTTAGTGATAAGGATAATTAGATAAGATTATCAATATCAGGGTTATCTATATGGAAAGATTAGATGGTGGGGAAGGGGAGAGAGATGGGGTGAGAGAGCGGTCCACTTACAATCTACTGTAGCTTTATGGACAAGAATGGGAGGATAGAAATGAAAAAGTTACAGTAAGCTGGATATCTTTAAAGTTAATTTTTGAAAAGCTGACAAGATGATAGGAACAGGGGAAATAAGGGAGAGTGGAATCGGATAACATTAGCTCATCAGGCGTCCAAAAACATGGGCAGAATTTCTGAAGTGGTCAACAGCGCGTCATACAGCAGTGTAAGGCATCGGAAACCTCAGACAGTGAGGGACAGGCACTCCACATATCACACCCCTACACATGCTGCACCATCCTGTCTCCGCTGTCTTCACTCAAACACACAAATTCTAAAATCAATAGATCATTATTGTCCCACAAGGAGAAATTCGGTTTGCAGCCATGGTTTAAAACATTTATGAATGACCACATTAAAATTGGCAATAGAGACAACCATAAAACAATAAGACAATAAAACAATAAACGATAAAACAAGAATGCAACATCTTGTCAGAAGTGAAGAAAACCACATTTCTGCAAGGTGCAAAGAGTGTTCAGTATCACAGTGCAAAGGGGCAGAGAGAGTGAACATTAATGAGCACAGGTTATTTCATGCTAAGCCTGTCAAAATGATCCTTGGATCTCTTAGTCATCCTGACAGGCCCCCTAATACGACAGCCTGGCAGCAGGGGCTCAAACACTTTCTGCAGGGGGTGGTCAGGACTGTCTAAAATGGCCTTGGGCTTCCTAAGGACCTGCTTGTAATAAATGCACAGGAGCTAGGCCTGTCTCAGCCCCCACTATTTTACTCACCAACATAATGAGGCTGCCAACCACCTTTCATAATTCAGTTTGGGGCTGGGTGAAGACATTCTAAAATCAGTCATCGTGTCCTTAGTTTTTGATTTTTTTTTTTTTTTTTCCATATCAATACACAGCACTGTACATAACATTACAAATAGCATAAAAATAAATATTGGATTAAAAACAAAATAATCCGGGAGATCATAGAAGGGCTAGGGCAGGATACAGGGACCACGCACGAGGGGCTTTGGGAGAACCAATAAGGTAACTAACACTACATGTCCCAGAAATCCTTGGTCAGGGAAGTACATTCACGCAGAATGGCTGCTCCTAATCAAGGGTTTGATGCGCCCTCTATAAAGCGAGGCTTATCGGCACGAAATTGGACTTTAAAATCAGTTCCAAGTATTAGAGTTGTATGGGACCTGCTAATTCAGCAAAGATCGGCTGATGTCGGTACCGTCAGGAAGTTTCTCTTGTAGCTGGCTTTGTCGTAACTAACAGCTAACTTGTAAACAGCGACGTTTCTTTTGTTTTTCTGTTCTCAAAGTGGGGACTGACAGCGTCTGCACCAATTCTGCACTTTTAGCACATTAATACCGCCAGAGTAGCCTGTAAACGATGTCTATTTCCAGATCGAAGGTAGCGGCAGGACTTGTAATTGCAGGGGTCTTGACATTTACTTTTGGGGTGATTATTCTGTTCGTAGGACCGATAATAATCGACGACCAGATAGTTAAGGTGAGTGATCGTTTCAAAACTAAAAGCTCACTGAATGTAATGGCTATGTATTCGGGCACTACTGCTATAGCCCAGCTGTACACTATGCTCTAATTTGTAGTTAATAATAGTGTAAATGAGAGAATTAAAATCGTTCGTCCCATTTCTAAAATTGAATTCCATTAATAGATTTAGTGCATCAGGGACTTTCTGCCCTTCGTTGTCTCACATCTGGACCAGCGCTCATTGCAAATATTTTCACCCAAATCTGTTTCAGTTCATCCACAGGTGATCTTGCGCCGCAAATCATTTTAGCTGCTTTGTTGTGCAGCCCTGGAATTGTATCGATATGTTCCTTTTAATTAATCCAACCGATACATACATCTGAGAAGTGTAGCGCATGCCTAATATGCGACACGACAGAGACTGGTGATTATGTGAAGAAAAGGTTTTAATATTTTTATCTTAAAAGAAAAGAAATCTGATTAGCCTACTGTGGTTCAGTGATGGAAGGAGGTGCATAATGTACAGTAGTCCAAGGCTGCCAATAACAATAGCCTAATGTTTTAGTTCGCACGCAGTTTTGCCGTTTATTTTTATTTTCGTTGCATGATTCAAAAATCTACCCACTATATATGGGATGTTATGCGCCAGTTGTATAACTGCCAACTCGGGTTACATGTAGTCTAATTGGGAAAGAAGTGAACATTCCATCTGCTTTATATTGAAAAGTGTCACGGGGCGCAGAATATGGGATCTCGCCCAGTTTGACTGGACAAGAGTGCAATAAAAATGCATTTTCGCTATTTCAAAATGTCTTCAAACTGAAGTGAGGCTATCCTGTTACGATTTGTTGTGCTGTTGTAGCATGTTAAATTAGCTAGCTGGAGATTTACAGTACATTCTTCTGGCTGTCATGGTGAAAAATGTTGTCTACTTCGTTGAGTTTGTACATTTACAGACTGTCGTGTTGCTTTCTCTTACGAGATCCACCGTCTTTCCACCTCTGTCGTTCTAGAATGTGGAGATCAACCCCAATAATGGATTGTCCTACACCATGTGGAAGGACATCCCAGTGCCTTTCTTCATGTCGGTGTACTTCTTCAATGTGCTTAATCCCAGTGAGGTCCTTGCTGGAGAGAAGCCAATGCTGGAGGAACGAGGACCTTATGTGTACAAGTAAGAACTGTAACTCATTGTACACTCCCACTGTATATAAATATGAATCACATATACATATTTCCATATGCATAATCTATAGTGAGCACCATAATGTTTGGGTATTTTTTTATAATTTGGCTGTGTACTCTGTATTTTCGTTTCACCATGTAGAAATCGCTGCACTTTTTTATAAATAGTCCATAAATACTTCCTAATATTTGGGACAAATGGTATCACAGAGGTTTCTGATTAGTCAGATCTGTGTAATTGCTTTAAAGTTAACTAGTCTTTTGATTGCTTTCAGAGGGTTATTGGCGTTTATCAAAATGTGGACCAGAGTTGTGTCTCACAGCTGATGCTGTTTTATTCTATGCAAAAGCATTACACGGTAGTAAATACAATGCAGTTTGTCCATCTGTGGGACTTGGTTGTCAAATCTGCTTTCTGCTGGTGTTTTGGATATATTATGTTGGTTAATGGTGCACTGCGTGGATGAAATACACCAGTGAAATAGACCAATAGCCTCCCAGCAGCACCTCTGATGGAGCACTTCCTTGAGAGGTGGAGAACTGCATTCCAGAATTCAAAATGATAAACTCAGTCACAAGTTTCCTGGCTACTCTGATGGGTGATGCTCTGATGTCTAAAGCTCACTTGCCAGGGCTTTACCCTGCTTTGCCTGTCTTCTCTCCTTGTGAAGGAACTTTACTTTATTCTCCAGTGATATCACCTGGGTCTCGCTTGTCTTTGAAGCAACCAAACTTTTTTATGTGATTTAATGTCACTGTGTTTACCCCCCCCCCCCCCCCCCATGTTTTTCTTTTTGTAAAAAGGTTTTAATTGGAAGAAAGTTTGGTCATTTTTCTTACTTCTCATAGTTCACACGGGCATGAAAACAAATGGATGCCAACATGGGATCAGTTGTGTATGAAATGGGTCATCTTATCTTTCAACAGATAGTAAAGTATGATATGTTTAGGTAAATCGTCTGTTTTCCATTTTAACTTTGTTAGAAAGCATTTTTCCAGGACCATAAAAGGTTTTACTACTTATTGCTATATATCACAAGTATAATCATGAGCAATTAAAACAAACAATTATTATTATTATTATTATTTTATTTTTCTTTCCGTGACTTGCAAAGTGCCTTTTTGCAGTGGCATGACTAATCAAATCTGTATGATGGGTTAGTGGGTGAGTGGGCTGGTGGGGATTTCTGTGTGTGTTAGTGATCTAGCCTTCAGACCAGTCAGTTGAGGTATGTTTTACAAACCCTAAAGCACCGTTCTTTGCAGGCCTGAAATAGATCTTATTGTGTTTAATATATTTGTACTGAAACATTCCGGGAGAGAGCTGATGGACTTAAGTTATCATGGTTCACTCTTCAGCGAGCAAGTTCCTGGGGTTTAATGTTTTCTTATCTGCAGCATGCATTTTGTTTTGTTGACTAGTTATTTGTGTAAGGGGTGAAGGTCTGTTCGTGGTAATTATTGATTAAATCATATAGCGCATTACATAGCAGTAGTTACAGCTGCTCTGTGCCAAAACACATTATTGCGCACGAAGGGCAGTACATGGAGCAAAGCAAAAAACTGGACACCCGGCAGCAACACACATTATGGTTTAACAAGTGAAGAACACACACGGCATAATTACACATACAGCTAATGCAGCAGTCCAATGCGTTATTCTTTGTTCTTAAAATTAATCTCTGAAAGTGTATGAGCGGTTGTGCTTTCTCTGCCATCCTTCCAGTAGTTGACCACACACCATGGTGTGTTCTATTTTAACCCAAAGCAATGCATGACTGAGGGAGGAGGAATGTAAACCAGGTGCACACTCCTGGTGAGAACCTGAACATGGGCCTTTTTTTTTTTTCTCTTTTCTCGTCATTGAAAGGAAGCATTTGTTCTTCTTTCACTTCTTTTTTTCACTGGTATAAAACCTTAAATCCTGTTTTTGTCTGGGTTTTCTGTTCTGGCTGTGTGCTATGTTTCTGGCTAATGCTAATCCAGCACTTCTCTTGGCCTACTTTCCTCTGACCTCTCCCCAGCCACTGACATTTATGTGCTCATGGTATTTCCCCTCCCAGTGTGGGCCCCCAACTCCCGTCTTGCTTCATGGCTCAGCAGTTAAAGTGTAGAACATTTTGTAATTGCAGGGGTTGTGGTACAAATTAGTTAATTATGGCAGTAATTCAAAAGGAGCCCACCTGACTCCTAACTTGCATTGGTTTGACAACATGTTGATTCTAAGATGCTGGAACCTCGTCTGGCACCGGCAATCATACCTTGGTCAAAAAATCTGCTTGGATCACCCAGTCTAATGTGTGGTCGAACAACTACTAAACCTGTTCACCATGTCTGCATGCTTTCTATGTTGAGTTGCAGACATATGTTTTGTGGTTTTAAGGAGCAGGCTACTAGTGTTAACATGCAGGTGTATCTAATACAGTGGCCTGTGTGTATATCAGGGTGTAAAATTAACTTTTTTTTATGCACGAGCCACTGTGTCTGGTAGATTCTCAACTTCTACCAACCACTCACCTTTTCTTACCAGGCAATCAGTATTAAAGGCTAAATACGACAGTGGGAGCAATACATTCATCCGCCACTGTGGCGTGTGAGCCTCACAAATTTACCAACCACTCCGCAAAATCACCCACATTTGGCGGATGGTGGGTGTTAATTTTACACCCTGGGGTGTATCTACAGTCGTTTGCGTAAGTGTTGATTGGATGAGTCTTTGGTAAATTGCTGGGATTTTTTCATGGCTTATTTCTGAGCAAAGCTAATGGTGAGAAGGGCAACCATTATTACATCCATACTGCTGCCATCTCCCCACAGCTGTGTTTTATGCATGTGCAGGACATGACTAAAGGAAGCCAAGTAAACCCCCCCCCCCCCCCTCCCCCCCGCCTCGACCTATGTCCTTCATTGTCATGTGCTCGTTGAAAGTTCTTTCCAAAAATACAAGTCAAGGGATGTTTTCAGCTGACTTGGTGTTGGTAGGAACTTCCTCAAATTTCCTCAGTGTTCATGTGTATTTTTTGGTGTTGTTTTTCCGGCCAACCGAAAGTGTGACTGCTAAGCTGTTTAGATGATGAATACGCAGGCTGTAGTTTGCATTGGATTAACAGTTCAAAAAGAATTGGCACAATCTTGCCATAGCATTTGGCTGCCACTTAGTCCTGTCCTTGGGGCCCAGTGTCTGTCCGTATCTGAAGCTATGTTTGATTCTAACATAGCATCTGTCTGCCTCCTTTGTTCTGTTTTAGGGAATACCGTCAGAAGGACAACATCACGTTTCATGCCAACAACACTGTTTCTTATCGGGAGTACCGTCAGTACCACTTTATGAGGAACATGTCTGCGGGGAACGAGTCTGATGTGGTCACCATCCCTAACATGCTGGTTCTGGTATGAGGGTTTTGGCTTATAAAAATCCCTCATTACAATTGACAAGTTTTCCCATTTTCATTGACCGAATTACCTGTGTTGTCATCCAAGACAAAGACTGTCTTTATAAAAACCAGCGTATTTCTACTGGGACGCCTACCTGTCTATCAACAATGGTGACCTGCCTGCTTATAGCACTTTTGTGCGTGTGCGCGCGTCGTGTGTGTCTCAGGGTGCTGCAGTGATGATGGAGAACATGCCGTATGCAGTGCGGTTGCTGATGAGCTCCACGTTCAAGGCCTTCGGTGAGACTGCTTTCTTGACCAAGCCAGTGGGCGAGCTGATGTGGGGCTATGACAGCAAGCTGGTGGATTTCCTAAACAACTACCTCCCTGGCATGCTGCCCTCCAGTGGCAAGTTTGGCCTTTTTGCTGAGGTAAGTTCTGGCTATGGGTGCAGATTTTGGCCATGTAACAATTGACCACTTTCTGCGCAAACCAAACATACCACCCTCTTGTGTCAATATGTTGGCAAAGGACAGAGGCTTATCAGTCAAATTTTCTCAATGGCATTGATTTGCAGAAAACTGACAACCCTCTTGTGTCAATATGTTGGCAAAGGACAGAGGCTTATCAGTCAAATTTTCTCAATGGCATTGATTTGCAGAAAACTGACAACATTTCAGCTGACTAAATTAGATTTTTAAAAACAGTGCTGTCTGCATACAACAAAGACGGATAATAAAAATGAGCAAAAAGGGCTGGTAGTTGTAAATGTAATGCTGTCATGTCAGGTTTGAGATTCAGACTGTAAAGTTCTGTCATGTTTGGCAGACCAGTCTTCGATGTTAGCGTTATACTTGCATGCAAATTGCTCTGTTGACAGCAGGCAAGTACTGATGTGCATAGAGGATGGATTTTTAAAATTTCAATAAATGTCCAATAAAGTAGCAAAGGGCATTTGGGAGCTTTTAATGGACGTTTAGAATCCGTGGGGCGAGACATGTGACACAGTCCATAGGCTGGCCCAGATTCCCCCCGACACGGGTGGGGATTCAATCCTGTCATGGCACTTATTCAGCTGTGGTCCTTCCTCTGTCTGTTACCCTCTCTGCTTTCAGGCTGAAAAAAGGTCATATTAGAGCAGTGTATAAATGTTTGTTGGTTTTGCATTGTCCCCCTTGTGTACCTGTGTATATTTATATATTTGTTTCTGTGTGTATATCTAAACTTCATGTGAAGAGTTTTTAAAAGGGCTGTTTCAGTTGAATTGTACTATTTAGGACTGGTACAGCATGTCTACTGTGCCTTAGCTGGGGCCAAATGTGTGTGTGGACTAAAGGCTGCTTGTCTGGCCTGTGACCTTTTCCCCGGGGTCAGATTCTAATGCCCCGTTTCCTTCTGGCTGTCTGCAGTTCAACAACTCCAACACGGGACTGTTCACCGTGTTCACAGGTCAGGACGACATCAGGAGGGTCCACAAAGTGGACTCGTGGAACGGCTTGAAGGAGGTGAGCCAGGCCGTCCAGTCAGGAAACACATTGTGGCTGGCGTGCCGTGAGCTGCGCTGGCTGCCACATGATGGGGAGGGGGAGGGGGAGGGGGAAGGAAGTTCCTTGTACTGCGGTGCTGAAGAGTTCAGAATTTGAGGGACAACCTTAAAGCTCAGAAGCAGAGTCACCGCGCAAGAAATGTTCAGGGGATGGTGTTCTCTCGATGTGCTCGCGTGGTGAAATGCTGTTCTCGGGATTTCATGTGTGTGCATTGCATCTTAAACGTTTGGTTAGCCTCCTATTTCTTTTACCCAACTTGTTTTACCTACACACACACACACACACACACACACACACACACACACTGAATGCAGGTGAACTACTGGAGGACTAAGCAGTGCAACATGATAAATGGAACAGCAGGACAGATGTGGCCCCCCTTCATGACCACAGAGTCCACACTGCCCTTCTACAGTCCGGATGCCTGCAGGTAACCCCCTCCAAATGCTAAGAAGGTCTCCCATTACCTACTACCGTTGCCCCAAATCACTTCACTGAAAGTCAGCCCTATGGTGCATGGGATTAAGGAGCAAGAGTTTTTTTTTTTTTTGTGTGACCTATAAGTGTTTGAGGCTGGTGGAGGTTTTAAAAGAAGGAATACTTGCATATTGAATAAAATGTTTTTTTAAATTTATTTGTTGTGTTTGGCACGACATTGTAAATTCTAGATGTGACTCTTGCCTCACTGTTATGCAACTTTTTATACCTTCCATGACTTAATTGAAAATGCGTGACAGACTGCTGTTTCTTATAGGGTTGGGAAATTATTTTAGCGATGTAACGAAATAAACAAATGGAGTGCCTCCAAAACAGATTGGTTAAGTGTGCACAAGATGACTTTTCATTTCTTTATATTGGATAGTAAAAGATTGTTGTTTGTGCTAAAGCGGTTTTTCATCATTAACAGCAATATTTATGATCCTTGACATTTGCTACCATTGGGTGTGAAACGGTTAGTTTTTTCCTAAAGCCTGATACTATGGGTTTTTTAAATTTATTATGTTTAAATTGAGGACATTTCCTTGATGATATTGCCAGTGAGTCTGCTGCATTGGAATTTAATTTGATTAATCATTTCTGTGCATTTTAACACAGTAGTGATAGACAGTCAGCTTGTCCTGAATTTCCTTTGCCTCTTTGCTCTAGGACCTTTCTCTAGGACTATAGTCTAGGCATTGGCTGGTTGACAACTTTTTGTTGGTGGCTTCAGGTTACATTGATTATTATGAATAGTGATAAGTCTGTTTGTCCACATTCAAAGATCCCCTGCTCCACGTAATCCTACTTTATAATGAAGTGGTCACTGAAGAACCATCACCCCCCCCGTCCCACAGGCCATTTCAGGGCAGCCTGCCAGTGGCACAGGAGTTGCGGTCTCGTCAGAGGCAGTTCGTGAAAATGAAGTTTTGTTCAATAATACTCATTTGAACATCCCAGGGCAATTCAAAAGGACTCTCCTTGGGTTCTCAATATTGTTTTTTCATTGAGGTCATCCATGGGGACCTTTCATTGCGTCCTTTCAATGGGTAGGGCTAAGGAGCAAAGTAAGGATGTGAGGAAAGGATGCTAGGAGGTAAAAATAAGTGATTGGAATGAGTCCTAGGAATAAGAATAGCTTGAGCAGCCACCATAAACCTAAACCAGTGACCTCACAGCCTAGCTTGTTCTTAGATGACTAGTAGCTGCAAAAAAAGCTTATTTTTCTAGCAAATGTGGGTCATTTCCAGATTTGAATGCAGGACCATATCTTATCTTGGGTAAAAAGCAAAGGAGTCATAGTACCGAGTGCTTCACGTTCCCTTTAATAGCCCCTGGTTAACAATAATTCTGTAGATCGTTAATGTTCTGGTTTTGGTGGGGTCCTTATTCAAATCTGTGCTGTGAGTAAAAACGATTGGTGCGGGCAGGTCCATGGAGCTGGTGTACCAGAGGCCAGGGGAGATGGAGGGGATCCCAGTGTACCGCTTTGTGGCACCAACGACGCTCTTTGCCAACGGCTCTGTCTACCCACCCAACGAGGGCTTCTGTCCCTGCAGGCAGTCGGGCCTCCTGAACGTGAGCAGCTGTAGGAACAGTGAGTCCCTCTGACCCAGGAAAACCAGCACGCAGGAGACCGTCTGAATCGGAGGCACAAACACACACTCAAACCCCTAAAACGCAGGCAGAAAGCACCCAATGGCCAGTTTTGAGACTGTCTGTCAGTGTGTTTGCAGGGACACTTCTGATTTACTTGCAGACTCATTGACTTACCAATTCGCTTGGTCACTCTCTTAACTCTCTTATGCTCCGACTGTCTCCCACACTCACTCTCAGAATTCCTCACTTGTTTACACCCACAGATGCCCCAGTCTTCATTTCACACCCACACTTCTACAACGCTGACCCTGTCTTGCGGACCTTCGTCCTTGGGCTGGCACCCACCGAACATGAGCACGGCCTTTTCATCGACATCCATCCTGTAAGTAAACCCACTTGCGGTAATGACATATGGGTTCATAACCCAACGTATGAAAGTTGGTTCACATTCTCTTGTTAACAGTAGTGTGCTGGTGAATGGGGGAAGAAAAGAAGTTTGTTCTTTTTTTGGACGTACATACGTAAGTTTTGTGTGACTTTGATGTTATTCGGGTTTGCTGGTGGGAGCGACTTGGGAAGGTTTTCTTTTTGACAGATCAGCAGTTGTCATGGTGATAGGCTGATTATGGTACTGATTTTCTAATAATAGTAAAAAGAGAGCAACCGTGTGGAAAAGTGGTAGTGTCGTGTATTGGAATTGAGCAGTGATCTCAGGACTAAAAGCTGTATAATTGTGCAGGATCCTACAAAATGTCTTTCATGCACATGATTCAAATTGTGGTTAATATGTAATGTGTACATTTTCCAGGATCTTCTAATATAAGAAAATAAATGCAGTGATGCATTGCAATGATGAAAGGTTCAGGAGACCTCAAGAAAGAGATACATTTGATCCATGAATAGAAGAGAAGCTTGAGTAGGAAGTGTTCTTACTGTATAAATGTGCTTCTCATGTGTTGAGACAACACGCCTTGTCAACCAACAGTCAAGATGTGCTTATCAGCATATTTAAAAAAATCTTTTCTGCAAAATGCTTATAAATATATGATGATTTTTCAAATGGCATGTTTATTTTTTTTTATAGAGAATTTGACCAAACTCTACAGTTAAAATGACCTTTGGAAGCAGTCAGTAGCTTATCTGTGTGAGGGTAACGTTTAGGAATCGAGAGTCAAGAGTATAGTGTGATGACCTGAAGGTATGATTATACAATGTTTCTTATCATGCTGTTTGACTGTAAAAGTGAGGCCACTTTGGGCTTATCTGAATTGGCTACAAAAACACTCCTTATCTGTTTGAGCCCAAAGTGTTTTTTTATTTTAATTATTTTTTTTTCCGGTATAATAGCCACGTTGGGTTGGGCTGTCTTTATCCCCCGGACCCCTCCGCCCCCTAACGTGCAGTTTCGGGTGGACTCGTAGCCTACACCAACTCTGTCTCAGTCCCCAAACAAATAATCTGTCCAACCAGCTACGTGGTGTTCTTGCGCCTGTGTCTTTATGCGTGGGGATAGCCCCCTCCCGAAGCCTTGAACAGCTCAGGTGACACAACACTCGGACCTTGTTGATTCGCCAGGTTGTAATTGCTCGCTTATCTTTTTGTCTAAATTGCCCATACCTTATCAGAAGGGCTAATTGGAAATGTCCATGAATTAGATTTGAAGGTAGATCGTAATGGCTTTATGGCATTACAATGCTTGCATTGCACCACAGTGAAAATAACATTGAGAGAGACACGTGAGGCAACCTCACAGAAAAGGGTGTTAGCTCTTATGAAAGGCCGTTTGGACTTTGCGGTGAGGCTCTCAGAACTCAGGGATTGGTGCACATCCCCTGCCACCCCTTGTATCCCACTTTCCCCTCTTGTTTATTCCCTGAAAAGAAAACCAGTTCTGCAGATGGCACTGAGATAAGATAACTGTGAGCACAGATGTTTCTTTATCTTATCCTGTTGTCTATGGTCATCCAGTAGAATATTTCTGAGTTGGGCAATACCACAAAAAACACCAATGCAAATTGAGGGTACTGATCACCTGCCTGTTATATATAGTAAGAATTAGTTTCTGTCACATACTGCTTTATTTCCAGTTGCCATTTTGAGATTATTTTGCTCATGGGTTTCACAGTTTGGGGAGCGAGCGTGTTCTGAAGATGAGCACTCTTAACCACAATGGAAGGATGTGCATTCCTGATTGTCTAATGACGTTTGAACAATTTCCTGCCAAATAAGAGCCAAAATGACTAATTCTGTCTTCAGGGTGTTATCCTGCTAGGATGAGGGAACATTTGCCGCTTTTTGCAGAAAGGACTGGTCGTTCAGCTTTTTAATATTTTTTATTTTACTTTGTGGGTTTGCTTCAGGGCTGATTTATATTTCATTAAGGGAACTTTTGTTCTGGAACCTTGAACTGATGTTTGGGTTGCATCAGTCTGCACTCGATGTACTTTCATGTTCTATCAGAATTTGGAGTTTACTTCCAACTTTAGTGGGTGGAAAAATGGAATTCCACCTGTCACATGCCAGGTGACAACCCTGGGAGGGAAAGAATTGCTGAACAGAGGGCAACTGAGGCATGACTGATTTTCACTGCCAGTTTATTACTGATGGTGAGGACGAGAGCATCTTCATTAACCAAAGGCGCAAATAATAAGCTTAAAAAGAAAGACAATGCCAAACTACCAAACGCAGGGAAAGCTTCTCAGCTGTTCAGCCTTCAGCTAATCAGCCTTTCAGCTGCTAAGCTTCTCAAATCCAGCATCCCTGCTCAGCTCCCCCTTTCTCGCCCTCGTTTTCTCCCAGTTCCCGGTGTCAGCTCTCCACCAAGGGACAAAGCATACCACCCTGCGCTGATTTGCCAGCATAACCCAGGTGTGTGTGCCCACTCAACAAGTAGGCGTGGCTGCAGACTGCCCTCTCCTGGACTGAGTGCCACCACACTTCCAAATGCCATTTTTATTTGATTTTTAAAAATGGACTTTTGGTGATTTCCATAATAAGTGGATTTTGGGCTTTGGAACCACAGCGTTTGGGGAATCTACATGGGCAGAGGAGCACTGTCAGGGGACAGGGATCACGGGCATATTTGGATAGTACCGTGTGTGTGCCTCTCACTCACATGCACACGCACACCTCACACGCTGTTTCTGTTTCAGGAGACTGGTGTGCCGATGAACGTGTCCATTCGGCTGCAGCTCAACCTGTATATGAAAAAGATTTTGGGCGTCACGTAAGTACAAGGGGACTGTCCCCCCAGTTGCCCTGGTGATGATCACTGGGATCAGTAGAACCATGATAAATCTTTCTCTCTCCAGTGAAAACGCTAATGTGATACTGGCTGAAATTGGCAGTTGGGATAAAGAGTGTATGAAGTATGCTGCAGGTATGGTTGGATATGCTCCTTCTGTATGTTCATATCCCTAATAGAGAATTAAAATTTGTCTTGTTTCAGCGAAACGGGCAAGATATCTGAGGTGGTTATGCCCATGATCTGGTTTGAAGAGGTAAGTTGTTGCTGACAACGTTCCCTCTGTGAAAGACTGACGCACCCAAATTTGACCTGTGTCAATTAATACATTTTATATAAATTTATATGCATCTTGTGGTTTGGTCTTATTTTCATTGAAAAGTTTGATGCGAGTGAAACATGCCAGCTAGCGTGCAATTCCCAGCGCAATGTCCACTTCTAAGAAATGTTTTTCCTAGTTGACACTTCCTTGTTGTGGATGTAAGGCCCATGGCCACCCCGAGTTTTGCTTTGGATAATCCACCCACCGCCGCACACAAGCTTACAGATTCTTATCCATTGCAGAGAGGGTACATCGATGGCCCTGCACTAAAAACCTTCTACACAAACCTGGTGGTGCTGCCTGCTGTAATGGAGTACATGCAGTTCATCTTCATTGGGCTGGGCCTTTGTCTCGCCATAGTAGGGGCCACTATCCTGGGATTCTGCCGTAAGGTAATCTAAGGACCACAGACGCATTCCTCCCCCACTTCACCATCCGCATTTCCCTTATTTATATGCCTGAAGTACCTAAACTAAAAAAAGAAAAGGGGGGGGGGGGCTAACCAGTGCAAGGGCAGGTCAGTTTCTTGGTGGGCAGGGTAGAAAAGTCCCCTCAAATGCTAGTAGTGCAATCCGGTTTAACAGCAGAGGTTCATTGAAATCATAAGGTCTTGCCTCTGGTCCTCTTTATAGGTGATTTGAGTTCTTGGAATTTGTGTTTGTTTGTTCATCACATTGTTATTAGTTTATGTATGTAATAATCCTTGTTACAAAAGCAGCAGTTTTTCAGCAATTGCTTCAGTGAAAAGGGCTGAGTGAGCCAAGTCAAGGTTATCTTGACCCGTGGAGTCAAAGTCTGGCTTGTGTTGCAGGACACTCCTTCTGTCGTTTTTGTGTACTGTGATGAAGGCTAGTTTGGAAATATTATTACGTGCAATCATTCCATCTTCCGTATGTCACGTGCATGGCTTATCTTTGAAGGCATTGTGTCCCTGCCTGTAATAGTTTATTCTAGCTAGATGCGCATTTCTATAAACATTAGGCATATATATATATATATATATAAATATAACTGTCCCTGTGATCTTGACTGCATAATTCTTTTAGTTTATTTGGCAATTCACATACAATTCTCCATGTGTTATTTTTATTTTTTGGCATTTGAATTTGCAATTACGTTTGTCTGAAACTGGGAATCCAAGTTGCGCTGTTTTCTTGCAGAGGTCTGAGAGTGCAACAAAAGTTGATGCGCAGTCACAGGATGGAGGGGTTCGTCACGCCACAAAAAATTACTTTCAAATCTCCTCCTGTTCTTCCAAGAACATCAATGATATCATATTTGACATGATCAGCTCAAAACTAATCGGTGATCAATTATTGGACTGATTTATTCATAATTGCTATTGTGTCCAAAAACATTGTATTCAAAAATGTGTTTGTATGACTATGAAGTCTAAAATGTAATGGCTCATTGTAATCATTGTACCTCTCTGGCAAAAATCTTTAAATATCCAGATTTTTTTAAGGCATGAGAGAAATTTGCCACATGGCCATGCAAATAGCAACTTTACGGTGATTTTGGATAAGCCACATGGTCCCATTTTAAATGGATCACTTAGCTTTTTCTTGCAAAGATATGCAAACCACGAATGAAAGAAAATGATCCAGGTGCATGCTTGAACTACGAACTGGCGATGACATCGATCAATGATGAGCAGCAAAGCCAGCTGTACGCAGCGGCCTCAATCAGATTCTTAGCGGTCTCTAGCTTATTGGGATTAAATGAGGGTTTGTTGTCTTTTAGAAGAGCATAAAAGGCACAGGAAAAGAGTCGAGCGCTGATTCGAAGCAAGTGGGGAAAGTTGTAGCAGGTGGGTATTGCACTTGACACGGGTCTTCTCTGAAAAGTTCCTCTGGTTGTTAGCGGACCCACAGGCACCTTCCTAACTCCGCCTCATACTCACCACTCTTCACCCCGCACGCCGGCTTCTTTTGAGACCAGCCAGCAGTTTGGGTTTTGGAATGATCTGATCCTTAGATATTTATTTTTCAGGCGCCCTGGTTAATTCTCCCAGATTTTCCGCTGTTTTTTTGCATTTAAGGTGGGCTCGTTACATTGCATAATTTTTTTTTGTGCGTGTGCAGTGTCCGTGGTCTGTTTTTCATGTTAGAGCTTGTGAGAGGATTTGAGGGGCCATAAGTGCTGCTCATCACTCCCAAATCTGGTCCATGTTTTGTGTGTTGCCCATGCACTCTGCTCCAGTAGCGCTCATTCAGATCTGCTCCATCTTAGTCTTTAAGCCACTAGTTAACTGTGTGCTAGTGGGAAAATGTGTCGTTCTTCAAATTGAAATGGTGTTTTTTTTTTTTTTTTTTCTCTTTATAAGCAGAGTTAAATAAAGACTCAGCAGTAACAATAAAAAGAGGGGTGTTGGTGTGGATGGATCTCGGGATTCATTGTGTCAGAGGTCTGGTGTTGCACCATCCGGCATCAGCAGAAAGTCATGGGAGTTGTGGGTTGCATGGACGTCACGGTAGCCTGGCAGATCCATTTGTGCTGGTCTGAATCGCTCAGCTTCTGTCTTTCTTCATTTTGTTCCCCTGTAGAAGAGCGGCTCTGAGAAGGCAGAGCTGCCCCACCCAAACACAGACCCAAGGACCTCCACTATCGGGAAAGACCCCTTACTGCCGGACGGCACGGACTGAGTCTGACCGGCAGCCAATCATAGCCCTGCACGCCTATGCCTGTTCCGCCCATCCACACTCACTCCTCCCCCCTCGCTCTGCTGGGATTGCTACTAACACCCTTCCCTTCCTGGTGCTGCTGCTGGCGAGAATATGCGTTTGAGAGCCAAGGACAGCTGTATAGTTGTCCCTGGATGGGAGAGCAGAGGGTTTAGGCACCCACCGCCCCCCATTCCCAAAAATTCAGCCCTCCAGAGCCGGTATCACTCAGAACACATCATAGGATCTGAATTTGGTGCCAGTTACTGCTCAGTCGCAGCTGATTTATTCATGCCCACTCATTAGACAAATAAGAAGGAAAATGCAAATATATATATATATATATTATAAGAGAATATCCTAGGAGCACAATGGTTCTCAAATTCTGTTGTGTAGACTGTCAGCTCCAGTCTATGTAATGATAGAAATCAAAGAGAAACGAAAGACCGCGAAGCACAAGGTACAGATGAGGACATTGGACCTTGGGTGATGTGTTTGCAGTGTGTTTTATTATTTGTTTTTTTAGGGAAAATTAAATCTGAGATTAGATTAATTATACAGTATCATGATGTAGTCCTTTAAGTTTAAAATATTTTGAAAGTAATATTTGCAGTATGTCAAGTGACTAAATAAATGGATGGACTACATTTATATAGCGCCTTTATCCAAAGCGCTTTACAATTAATGCCTCTCTTTAACCCATTCACACACCAACGATGAAAGGCTGCCAATCAACTCGGGTTGATTAACTAACTAGGGGTTAGGTGTCTTGCTCAGGGACACTTCGACACGCCCAGGGCGGGGGATTGAACCGGGAACCCTACGACTGCCAGACAACCGCTCTTACCTCCTGTGTCACCCCATATACCAATACCATTGTCAGCTGTAGTTAGTATTGGCAGTTTTTAAAAACAGTACCTCATCTTAATTTAGATGTCTGTTCTAGAAAAATGGGTTTTACTGCTTTTGTCATGTTCTGTTTTCATAGCAAAGACCAATTTTATCATGCTAATGAAAACACTGGGAAACTATATCCCCTTCGAGAGTAAAAAAAAGAATATATACAATATGTGCATACATGATGACTGTTAATTGTAGATGGTTGTAGAGGTTATTCCACTCCTTATTTTTTTAAGACCAACATACACACCATACAGAGTTCTCTGACGGAAGTGCTCTTTGGTTCTCGTCTACCATTCACTGATTGAACACAAGGTATCAGGTAGTGGTCAGGAGGGCCACATTTTCCTTAACTGAGAAGTCTGAGAATTTAACCCAAATGATGGGATGCTTTATATCCCTCAATGCACTGCTGCCACTGCCAAGGTCTCCCTGGGGTAAGCTGAAGCCTCACAGGAACCTCACCCACCAGTTTGTCTGTGCTCTCTACCAATGTGTGGGTCTGCTGCTGTCTGCCTAGCTGTAGGCACTGCTCACAACCCCTTTTTTATGTGATTCATCGGTGCTGATAGGGCAGAACCTCCAGAGGGGTACTGTCACTTCCTGTACTGTTGGGGGTTGTTGTCCACAGTCTGTCTCATCTGCACTGTACAGATGGGACTGGTAATCGTTTTGAATAATCAACTGGAATTTCAAAGTGCTTCGTTTTCGTATTCTTGCTTTGTTGACATACTATACTGTATTACACTACCTTCATGAACATCCAAAGAATACGCTTGCTAGTGCCAAAAGATGATCAGATAGGTGGGCTAGAACCTGACTCCTAATCTGTCCTGTTGCAGCTGTACTGTATGGATGAGGTGAGCAGTGGTTAGGGGTTTTGTCTGGAGTTGTGTAAGGAATGCTATCTGAAGGTTTGGGCAAATAGACAGACTTGAAGCAGACTTCTTTTGGATAGGCCAGATAGTCCTGTGGAACAGACCACCTTCACATTTTTGAGACAAGCTCATTCGAACTCGTAAGTAAAAGCAGTGTTTGTTTTTGGGTTTGTGTCCAAACTGAAGGGGAGATGAGCACAAACTTTGCTTCAGTGATTTATTAACAAAAGCAAGCTATGCACAACTAATGAGGTCAGTTATGTAAATGTGGGTTGGTGTTTTTGAGAAACCAAATGGTACTTGAATCCATGTGTTCTCCAGCTGTGTTAAATATTCTCAGAACATCCAGCTTTTCTGTACTTGCTCTCATGAAATTAATTTAAATATTTGAGTTTCCGGAAGGTACCTCTGTCTCCTTCTGTTTCTCACATCAATAAAAAACTACCGAACATCACTTGGTTCTGTGCGTCTCTTTGCGGAGCTGGGAGAATTCAGTTCCGCAAGAAATTGCAGCATTTTAAATCCTACTGGGGATGAGCAGCAACAGTGCCATGAAAGTATTTGCCCCCTGCCTGATTTCTACTAATATCACATATTTGTCACTGAATGATTTCTGATCTTTATACAATATGTAATATTAGACTAACAGGACAAAACAAAACACATTTTCATGAAACAAATTGAATAATTTAATAAAAGTTGTCAAACACCCATATTGCATATAAAAATGTAATTGCCCTCTTAAACTTAACTGGTTGCACCACCTTTAACATCCATAACTACAAACAGTCAGATGTTCATCTCTCTATAAATAATATACCAAACAACCAAATTTTTAACTTCTGCACAAGAATACATTTTTGGTGTCCTTACTAGCCAGTCCAACATGCATGAGACGCTATAATAACAATATAATTTATTATTATTATTATTATTAATAATGGTTTTGCTTCAAGAAAAACAAAAAACACTGCGGATACAATAAATGGCCCTGTTTTCAAGCATATATTACTTGCCATGATTATACTCCGATCAACAGGGCCACCCAAAGTGACCACTGTCACATTTGTCATGAGGAACTGCCACAGGACTGACTGACCTATAGCACAGACCCTGGGTGAATCTGAATCCAAATCAGGAGGGGGCCCTTTTTGAAAATTCAGGCTTTAAAGTCCTGTAGTAGAGCTAGAGACCAGCAGGGGGAGCTGTGGATCAGCTTGTCAGCTGGTCTCCTTTCCCTTTACACCAGTGGTTCTCAGACTTGGTCCTGAGGGACCCCTGTGTATGCTGGTTCCAGAAAGGGCCAGTGTGGGTGCACACACCTGATTCTACTAATCAATCACTAGAGTCATTGCTAAGCACCTTTATTAGTAGAATCAGGATCAGGTGTGTGCACCCACACTGGCCCTTTCTAGAACCCCAGCTCTAAAACATGAAAAGCACCTAATTTAAAGAATTAACAGCTTGTTAAAATTCTGGGATTGCTGTTGAGGTTGGAATGAAAACCAGCATACATAGGGGTCTTCCAGGACTGAGTTTGAGAACCACTGCTTTACACCACTAGTGTCAGACCTCCTATGCATGTTGCACTTTCTTAATTTGCCTTGTCTTTCACTTGGTTTGGCAGTTTTGGACAAAATAATAAATGACATGCATTGGAAATGTGGCTAATGAGTGTCTGGAGGACAGGTTTGTGTGTTTCAGACTGAGGGTTGGCGGAGTGTGAATGATAGGGAGAAAACTATGTCTCCTATCAGGAAACAGGGACAAATTGTTTGTGATGTAATTTGCTGCATCAATGTCCAAACTTAAGGATTTCAATTTACATTCTGTCCTAGGAAGAGAGTGACACAAAAAGATGGAGGGAGAGGGAACAGACTCCTACCCTGTTTCCTAATTTATCAGTAAATTAACACCTTCCATTGTGCAGTGTTTTTCACACTCAGATTTTCATCCAAATTATTATACATGTCAATGACTGTAAAACTGGCATGCCCAAAAACTAAAAATATCTGAGCATGGCTGGACAGAAAACAATTCTCAGGAGGAGGAGAAAAGCAAATGAGAATGGATGATAGAATTCTTTCGTTGGACTCATCACTGCAACCTCTGCTGTCCATTTTGGGAAAGTATTGTACACTTTCAATGGAGGTCGACCTGAATAAAGGGGTAGGGCTTACTGGCTTTGGATATGTTTTAAAAATTCACAGGCATCTGGCATCACTGTGTGACTCGGAGATGACAGGAGTGGATGAAGGAGGGAAACTGTCCGCTTTGCAATGCCTCTCGTGTTCTCTGCACGCAGGCAGGAAATGCATTCGAACCGAAAGAGGAAATTACAGGACAAAGGCTTTCTGCGCTAGTCGGCTCCCATCAGGACCGGTCGGGTCATATCCGATTCATGGTTATTCCCTCCTTTCAGTGTAGCGTCAAGCCAGACGTACTTTCTGAGCAAACTGGTCCAACACATAATTGTCCGCTGAAATAACAAAGATGATGAAATGGGGGAGGGCATATCTAAATGTAATGTGGGGCATCACATGACCCTAAAACAATGAAGCATTAGTACAGAAAAGCATGTCTGTGACAGAGAGCTCTGTCACTGGCGGGGGCAGCACTCATATTTAACATGCACTCAGTCCACAAACAGTTTTTCCCCTCCAGTAACAAGTTTTAGCATGTCGCATTCTGTGAGTACATGCATAGAATTAGCAGCTAACTAACTAACTCTTGCACTAACAATGTGCAATTGCAGCAGGGTCATTTTTTTAAGAGCTGAAGAGCTCATCAAGGCCATATACGACAATGTCCTTATCATGAATACCTGGACTGGTGCTTACTTCAAAAAGTCGCATGCAGAGTTCCCTGTGTGGCAATGTTGCATTCAGACATCTGGATGTTTTGCTGGGGTAAACTTCAGTCACTAATGGCAGCATCACTACATTTGTTAACAATGGCATTTTACCATGTGCAAACCAAACATACTTGTCTGTTTTATCTTTTAGCACACAGTGAGTAAGTTTGGGATATGGGAACAGGAAACCTAATTGCAGATGATTTATTAACCTGAGAGTCTGCTGTCTACAAAGCCAGATTTTATTTTTTTGACAAATCTTTAAGCTGGAAATTGCACCAAATTTAACCGGCCTCTTAGAAAATGTAACCACTAGGTGGCATTTTAGCTGCATGTGGGTCTTCAGTCAGACTCGGCCAGTTCCTCCATGTTATGAAAAACACCAAATTGATTTTTTAATGTGACCATTTTCGTGAAATAAGTGGAAGAATCAAATAATTACTTTGAAAGAGTAGCCAAAGAACAAAGAATACAGCAGTGGAAGTTCTGTGTTGATTTGTGAAATGGTGTTTGAGGAGATGTCATTTAAGTAACTTTGGAGAGGGCCAATACAGTGTCAAATTCAGTGCGGTGGACCTTGAAATTTTGAAATTGTGAATTTTCAATAGATATGTTTTGATATTAATTGCAAAGATAACATCTTCAATATCAAAATATCAAATAGTGTCCTTTGGTACTTTACCTTCTAAGTCTTACTTACTGCATATTATTCTTAAGCTTTGGCTTTAATGATAATTTCTTATTAGATAACAGAGCATCTGTAATCATTAGTGGTTTGTTTTGACATCCCATAATCCCAAATGAATAATTACATAAAGAGCAGGTTGGATAAAAAGAAAAACACTAAATCCACAGCAGCTGTCTTCATTAGGTCAATGGACTTTAGTCAGTTTTTACTAATGATATGTTTAAATTTCTGAGTAAAATAACATTAAGGCCAGCATCTCAACCTTCCTTTAGATCAGTGGGATTTCATGTTCATGAATTTTAAAATCACTGATCACTGGTCCTGCACCCTGACCTTTATAACCTGCTGTAGCAATAAACACAAACAAATCAGGGAGTGGGGTCAGAGGTCAAACACATCCTTTCATATGCACAGCCACAGATACACACACTCTCGTATACACATGTACAGCCAGGCACACACATGTAAGTGTACAAATATACCACAGAATATATATATATATATATATATATATTTATCAGCCACAACATTAAAACCACCTGCCTAATATTGTGTAGGTCCCCCTTGTGCCACCAAAATAGCTCTGACCCGTCGAGAGTTTTTAAATTCATGTGGAAATAATTCACCCTCTAAAAATATCTTAGCTTTTTATAGCCCTGTAGCAACTAATAAAGTAATAAACTACCAATAGTGTAATAACTCCCAATAATGTAATCAATTTCAATTTTTTTATGTAATAAAAACCAAGAATACAATTAGTAGTTGTAGTAGTATGTACTACTACTGTAGTGTATGTGGATGATAGGTATACACAAGCAGAACATCTCACCATCTTTCTTTTTTGTTTACATATTTGTGTGTGCATGCATGCGTGTGCATGTGTGTGCAAGTGTGTGTGTGTGTGTGTGTGTGCGAGTATGTGTCTGTGTGTGTGTGTTTGGATGACTGGGTACCAAATAAGATCAGAGCATCAAAGAGTAACAGGTGGTCTCCCTCTTTTTATTTTGCATAGAGGAGTGGAGGGGGGGGGTTTCTAAAAAAAAAAAAAAAAGATGTGCTCTGCTCCAATAAACCTGACATTTAAGTGTGCCTGCGTTTTAGCTTCCTGTCACAGCAAAGGGGGTCCCACTGGGTTAGCCTCCCTTCCGAATATGCTTCACTGGGGAGTGCGTAGCGGGGGGCAGGAGTAGGGGAAGGAGGAAGGAGAGAGGATGGAGAGGTGCAGAGGGGAATTAGAGGAGGGGCAGATGGTGTTTACGGAGTTACAGGAATGAAATGTGGAGGACCGAACACCCTCTCCTTTCCTGCATCGATGCCAAGCTCCCCGACACCAGGGAGTTTTCAGTCACCAACACATGCAAATCTGTAAGCACATTTGTCACATGCTAGGGGGCAGATCTCCTTTATTAATCCCAAAGTCCCAGCTTTCTGGCATATTCTGAGTCTGCTGGTGGGTGGGGGTAGGGGGAGGGAAGCTGCTGTGATTGGGCCCGTTCATTTGTTAAAACACGGAGGAGGCTCACAGTAACAGGCCATTTTTCAGCAGATTAAATGATGGGGGGGGGAGAGAGGAGAGAGGAAAGAGAGGATAAAAGACAAAGGAAAAGGATGCAGTGATGACAAAAAAGGGAAAGATTAGAGAAATGACAGAACAGCAAATGGGGAAAAGAGAGGCATATTAGGAGAAAATCATGAGGACCTGACAAAAAAAACAGAAAGAAAGACTGAATAAACAAAACGAGGCGGGTGTGGCACAGGGTAAGAACTGCGCTGAACTGCGTTACGAAGGTCGCAGTCGATCGGAAGACACTGCGTTGTACCTGAGAGACTTACTGCATGCTAGTAATACCTGCTGTATAAATGGATACAATGTAAAGTGCTATGTAAAAAGTTGTGTAAGTCGCTCTGGATAAGAGCGTCTGCTAAATGCCTGTAATGTAATAAACAGAAAGTAAGCATGAAGGAAAGGTTGAGAAAGACAGGACAGACAGACAGACAGACAGGCTGACCGACCAGGGGCATATTTCAAATCACCAAAGCAGGAACTTTGACTAAAGGAAATGGTACTGAACTGACTGTCCCGTTGCAGTCCTTGCAGGTTCAGTGACCAAGAGAGTAACTGTGAGCAGTTTGCCATGACCGTTACACTTTGGCCAGCCAAACTGCTGTACGGTGCCCCACAATACACCTAGCACTGCCAGCGTTCCTTCCTCCCATAGGTCTCGCCCACAGGTCTTCAACCTGATGACAGCTGCAGAACAGAGCGAACAGCTCAGAATGAACTTCCTGTTCAGGAGATGTTCTAAATGTACAGTAACAGAATATTCTGTCCACTGAATTAGCCCCAGGTACAGACTCAATGACCACATGTCGGCACATGAAAAGGGGAGCGACGCATAGGTTCCTGGCTCTGGCAAGAGGAAACGATATGCCAGTAGTTGAGAGAAAGATGCATTTGCTTCACTGTGAAAAATACTAAGAACAGTACTTTTGTAAGGAAGACTGAAACATCCTGTCCCTGATTACAAAGTAATCAACGACAAAAATATTCTGTTTTATTATGGGCAGAACGCATAACTCCATTAGCTTCCCAGTACAACGCTGCTTGCCAAAGAATGAAAGACACTGAGTGGGCAAGTTCTTTTGACAAGGCAAACGTGACAAGCCACATATTGTGTTGATATGTTGTTATTAGCATCGCTGATAAAATGAATAGCTAATTTTTTTATCAATCAGATTATAATTACTACTTCCTTCCATGTTGCTATTCATTCATTGCTCCATGTTGTTATAGTATTTGTTGTACATTTTAGCAAATTATTTGCTTTGGCGATGCAATTCATGTGCTGTCGTGCCAATGAAACACGTGAACCAGCGCGAGAGAGAGAGAGAGAGAGAGAGAGAGCTTTCCATACGAGAGCAGAGATTTTGCGTCAGTATGTAAATGATGGCAGCGCTCGGGGGCAGAAATAGACCCCCGGAAACATGCAGACCGTGCCAATATCCTGCCCCATTGATCTGAGGACTATAAAAAGCAAACGGGGTTTTCAGGGCTGCCCTAATGAAGCGGCGTGTCCGTGACGCCGTCGTCGCCCCCGACGCCGCTCCGCGCCGAATGGAGGCAGGCGCGGAAAGGCGCTCCCGAGAAACGCCTGTCCCCGCCTGACGAATCACCAGAGGAGTGGGTCACGACTGCGCTCTTTGAGCAAGCGTCGCCCATTCACCTTCACAGAACACCAGTTTCTCCATTTTCCTTTTTTTTTTTTTAACAAAATGGAAGGGAGCCGAATAGCCTGGCCCATAGGAGCCAGGTGCTCACGCCTCTTGCTATGCTCGCTTTTCCCTTTAGCCCTCAATGGGATGGGTCACTGCTGCATTCTTGCCTCTGCTTTTGAGAGTGTGTGCGTTCAGACTGGTGGGTGTGTGTGTGTGTGTGTTTCTGTTCATGTAGGTTTGTGTGTGTGTGTGTGTGTGTGTGCGCGTACGCATATAATGGTGTGTGTTTATTCATACGTGTACATATGTATGCGTATGTGTGTGTGTTCATATGCTTTTTTGTGATTGCAAATGTGCACATTTGTGTGTGTGTCTGTAAAGGTGAGTGTGTTTCTGGGGAGTCGCATGTGGTGTTTGAAGTGCAGCTGATATGACAAGCCTTTGTGAAAACATCAAGCGCTTACTAAATGGATATTTTCCCAAACTCTTTTGAAGTGCATCTGAAGGAAGAAAAAACAGTACTGGGACCAGAGAAGCTCTTTAATATCAGTAATAGCATGTGACAGACAACTGCATTAGTCTGGAATTCAGCTATTTTTGCAAACAAACTAATGTCTCAACACACACAATGTCTTCATCAGAGCCAAACAGGAGACAATGGCAACTGATGCTTAAATAACTAGTAGAAGCATTAGGTGTGCACCTCCCGCTGGGTAGATTATGCATGAGTGAAATGATCAATTAGCCATGTTGTCAAAACATGAGGTAACAGCCATAGGTATCACACAAACAAATATACTGATAGAAAAAAATATATATAGAAACTATACACATGGAAGTTCAATAGAAACATAAAACATATGGAGGGGTGGTATATCGTGATACATATGGTTTGTATCTTGAGGTTTTATGATATGGCTAATTGATCATTTCACTTATGCTTAATCTACCCAGTTGCAGCTGCACACCTGATGCTGATGGTTATTTAAGCGTGAGTTGCTGTTGTCTCCTGCTTGACTCTGACGGAGACATGGTGTGTGTCAAGACATTTGTCAGTTTGCAATAATAGCTGAATACCCTTGAGCTCCAGACTAATTCCTTTATCTCAGTTTACTGTCCTTTTTCTGAGGAGCACCGGATCAGCGTGTTATTTGACAGATGTGTGATAATCTCCATCTTGATCTCTGGATTGGTATTGCCCAATATGTTTAATGGCAGATACCACCAACAGGAGAGAGGGAATTTGACATATATAGATGGGAAAGGATGTAGTAAAAGGAGGGAAGGAGGAAGAGTGAGAAGAGATAGTGTCAGAGAGGATGCAGTACAGATGTGAGGCACAGATAATGCAGAGGAGGGTGTCAGAGGGACAGATGCCCCCCTTCCACCAACGTGAACCTAGTTCTGGTTCTGGGCTGGTGCTAGTGCCGGTTCGCAGTTGGTTCAACTTGCGAACCTTCTAAGAACCGGTTCGCTTTTCCACGGGCTAGAGAACCATGTTATTACGTCACTGTACACATCTCTGTTTTCCCAGCAACATCATTATCTATTAAAATGTATGTCCTGTAAAAAGACAGATAATAAACTGTCTAAATGTAAAAAACCAACTTCATACATATACATTTAGTTATATTATTACAGCCTTATTTACTATATCAACTTTAAGACAAGCAACACGCTTGGAATTATCTCATCGCGACCCATTAAATCCAATGGCGCAGACGTTGCTTCATAATTACAAACTGCTTTCCTAATGGCTATTTTGCATCCTGCGACTTTGGTTACAACAGTGATCATGTACGGATTCCTAGACGTGCTGATAGCCACCACCCTTTCTCATATTAACCTCAAATACGCAAGACAGGACACTTAAACAGTATGCTAGCAAATTTGTCAAGTTCCATTCATTTATATGGGGTGGTCGATACACGTCCCCTTAGCAACCAAAAGCTAGCACTGGACCACTGTACTGAAAAAATAACCACTGGAGGATAACAAGGACATTTTTTCCTACAACTAGATACAGGCTGTTACCAATATTTCGCCTATTTCATATATAGTTGCAAATCAGTTTACGTTTTCCTGTCTGTCGAACGAAGGTGGTCGATAATAGGTGCTCTCACTCTACCTGGCGGTCACAAAGTTTTAGTTGGTCTTGGTTGGTCACGATAATCCCGGCCCCAGCCCCTGACGTTAGCAGTTCTTGGTTCTAGACCATCCAAGTGTTGGTGCTGCTCTGGAACCAGTTTTTCTGGCCGAGAGCCGGTTCCTTTGCTGTCGAAACGCGAAGAACTGGTTCGAGATTGGGCGCCGGCTCCGAACCGGCCCCCGAAATGCCATGGTGGAAAAGGGGTAAGAGAGCCCTCAACCTGTCCCGCCACCCTCCTCCCTCCTCATTAAAGCCATTAGAGCCCATTACCTGCAATTTGCCTGTCAGCCCAGGACTCTCTCCTCTCCCCTCTCATCAGATTTTTTTATTTGTCTTTCTCTGTCCCTCACCCCCTGTCTCATTCGCTCTCTCACTCCCTGCAGGGTGAAATAATGACCTACAGGAAAAGAGAAAAATAATTCCTCCCATGTGTGTCTGATTTATATACTTTTACAACATGCGTTACAGGTTCAGGAGAAAATGTATTTAAAGCGATTTGCGTGTGTGTATCTGTGCAATAACAGGTGAGCCACACTGAAACACACTCATAGCACCAGATCACTGCAGCAGGTAGCAGGTCTCATCAGACCTCTGTTCACTGGGATGTTTCCAGAGGAAAATAAGCCTCCACTCTTCTGCACTGATGGAAAAACAACATTCGAGGTTGCCAGAGTTGTGAAAGCATAAACACTGTTAATTTGTTCATTTGTTTCTGACGGTCTGAGTGTAGAGTGTAAAGGTGGGTTCACGGCTGTGTTCAGCAGCTTGAAGAACGGTTAGTACATGGGTTTGTTAATGATTTGAATGGGCCAAAAATATTCTCTAATAGCATGTGTACCTACACACACATGTACCTATGAATTATTTTTATTGATAACAAAACTGCCCGTAGTTGAATCTTGTTTGTGCAGTAGCATTGTGATTATTGACCATGCCCCACTAATTCTGGAGCTAGTTCTCCCTGCGAAATTTACTTTGCAAAGGAGCTGGAGGCTAAACCCTCTCTTAATGTCCGACAAAGATTTCACACAATCCTTTGCTACCCAGATTTTAGTTTTTTTAGAGATAAATTCTATAGCTGGAATGTAACCATCCCTATATGAGAGTCTCTTAAGGCTTACATACATGGGCAGATAATTTTATACGCTTCTATAATCAACAAATTGCTGAGATCATGCAAGCTATGCAATCTATGCAAAGTGGAAAATCCCTGGATTGAAATTTTAAAATAAATTTTCCCCTCAACTCTCTCCAGCTCAGGCCTCAATATTCAAAGATTATTTTATATTCTGTTCTGTCCCAATAACACTTTGTCTGGCATCTATATCAAGACTTGTTTGACTGTGGCTCAAACTGACCTACAGTATCAGCCTTCTCTATGCCGAAAACTTTGGAAACAAATTCTTGCATGCCATCTTGAATCAGCCTTGTCTGACATGATACATCCTGACCAAACAGGCTTCATTAACCATAGGATGGCTTTTATTAAATCACATAATATCCATTATGTACTTTCCCACAGAATCCATTGTGCCAAAGGTCTTAGCTATGTTGACCGCAGAGAAAGGTTTCGACCGGATTAAATAGGATTACCTCTTTGTATTCGACAAAAATTTGGCTTTGGTACAAATTTTATTTCTTGGGTTAAACTTTTATATTAATCCTATGGCTGCAGTAAGAACTAATAATATTTTCCTGCAGCTTTTCCCATGACACCATGAAACCAGACAGGTTTGTCCCCTCTCCCCCTGCTCTTTGCATTGTTTCTGAAACCTTTAGCGATCTCCCTGTGTACCAACCGCCATATTTGTGGCATTGTGGGAAGAGGGAGGGAGCAGAGAATTTCACTATGTGCAGGTGGTTTTTTTATTTCAGATCCAGCCTCATCCTTCCCACGGGCTCTAAGCATCATTGATTCATTTAGTCGATACTCTGCCTACAAATTAAATTTGAACAAGAGCAAATTATTCCCTATGGTTCAGTGGTTAGGGCTCTCCTCTTTCTGCAATCCCTTTTCAATTAGTCACAAATAAATTTAAATATCTTGGCATAAACATTACACGTAAACACTCTGATCTTTTTCAATCAAATTTTATTCCGTAATTGGAACTCACAAAACAAAACTTCTCTCTTTTCAATTCTATAAAGATGTTTGTATTGCCAAAATTCCAATATCTTTTCTAGGAATCCAGATGTTCAATCCAAAGTTATTATTTAAGACTTTAGACCAGACTATTACAACTTCCATTTAGAACAGAATTTGTCAAATCTATTTGTCGAATCTTCAGAGATCAAAATCCTCTAGGCGCCTTGCTTTACCCAATTTTTTTAGGATAATATTGAGCAGCAAACATCCATAGTATTCTCCACTGATCTCAGTCTTATGCTGGGCTCTGGTTGGTTGTCATCCCGAGTGAATATGGAGGAAGGTTCATGTAAATTAACATTTCTGTTGGCTCTGCTCGGTTCTCCATTACTCCGATTTCACTGCAGTGTGCTCATCTTTTGGTTCGACATTCTCTGTGGGTCTGGGTCAAGTATAGAAACCACTTCAGACTTCAATCTATACCTGTCCTCTCTCTTATTAACTACAGCCATTTATTTGCTCACTGTCTGGTGCTTTTACTTTGTGGTATACGGAAGGTATTGAATCTGGTAAAGATCTGTACATACTCTAGATACTCTTTCTCCCAGCTCTCTTGCAAATTTAATCTCCCCATATCACTTTTTTTTTATCTGCAGGTTTGTAACTTTTTTTAAATATACTTGCCCAGCATCCTCAACTTCCTTCCAATATTTTTGAATATAATACACATAAAAAGGAAAAATATCCTCAATCTTCAAAATCATATCCGCTTTGGGTTGCTCTTCTTTATCTGTAATAAGGTAACAGTGGGATTTGGATATCAATTATGATTTCCTGGATGAAGAATGGGAACAGGCCCTGTCAAGGATCCACCCTTCATCTATTTTGCCCTTCATGGCCTGATTCCATTGAAGTTTCTCCATCATATATATTGGTCTAAAAGAAAATTAGCAAAGATGAAGCCAGATGTTGACCCTGTATGGATTGCTGTCATCAGGCCCCCGCTACACTAATTCACCTGTTCTGATTTGTCCTGCTCTGGGTTACTTTCGGAGATCAGTCTTGGAATCATTTTCAGAGATCATAGGTGTGTGTGTTTAGCCCTGTCCATGGTTGCCTTGTTTGGTTTGGATTGCAATTGTGGTTGGAACAAAAAAAGCATACACAGTGGTCCCCCAGGACTGAGTTTGAGAATGGCTGCAGTACACAACATCATTCCAAAATAAATAAATAAATTGATATTGTAATATATTTATGTATTGAAATGGGGGTGCAACCTTGGTTGCACCAAGAAGGTTCTCCCCACTACAATCTAACAAGCCTCCAGGCTCCACCCCTTCCATTTTTTCAGGTCTCAGTGTCTAGTGTGCTTATGATGGCCTCCTGCTGCCACTCAACCCAGTGTTTGTAGCTGAACACATGACCGATTTCAAGCATTTATCAGACCTTTTCAATTTTACACCCTAGCTTTTACATTTGCGGACTTTCATGAGTAACAGGCATTACTGTCTGAATAAAGAGACTCAGAAGTAAACTGCAATTATTATTCAAGTGTTGAGGTAGAATATGTCTTATATCTCAACACTTGAGATAGACACATCATGAACAGAAACCACATTGCAAATATACAAATGTTACTGTTTTAGAATATTAGTGGATATTATACTTTATATTAAAATACATATATTGTTCTGCTAAACATACATTTCTGTGAAATATGTTTATCATTATATTTTCCAGAAAGTACACGTCATATTCACAATATTTCAGTACACTCCATTTCTGGATGTACTGTGCTAATGCATGAAATTAGGATTAATTTAACATAGGATTCTTTTCATGGGGAACAAAATGTCTGGTGGCACCCCAGGGCACGGTTGTCATGTCACATGGCATTTCAGAAGGACAGAGTTCCAAAATGTACTATGCACTGTGACCAGTTGCATTTCACAGAGAGGCGAACACTGGGTTTGAAAAGAGTACCAAGCCGACATGTTACAGCTCCTATTGTGAAGGATAAGGGCCTCGTGGCAGATAACCGCAGGTCCTGAATCAGCAGTCAGCTGTGCTCTGTGGTAATGATGGAGAGAACAGAGAGTGAGGCAGAGGGGGGGGCAAGCAGGAGGCAGGAGAGTACAGTGTGACATTTCTCTCTGTGGGCAGCCAACTGAGAAAAGTACTCTGATACACCAAGACCGCTGCTGCTGCTGCTGCCACTGCCATTCCAGCTGTCCTTCCTTCTCTTCCATATTTCTCTCTTTCTATATCAGCTAAACTAAAATTCCTTTATTGACACTGAAATAAATAAAACTCCTGTAAAATTCTTGAAGCTTAACCATTAAAAACAGATCAATGTCGATAAACGGAGCAGGCTAATGGAATATTATGTGAAAATGGCGCTCTCTTCATGAGAGGTGATGAGATCCTCTGGCTGCTCACATGCCCTATGTATGAACTGTTTGAGGAATGAGTTTGGTGGAGGAGCTTAAACAGCGCGCTATTAGTGGGAATTGATTTCATGTCAGACACAGCATGCGAAGCAAAGATGAGCATCATGCATCTGCTGATCATCAAATCGCCATGAGAAACGCTGGCTCCATGGAAATTTAGCATTATTTATTTATATTTTTATTTATTTATTTACAATATTGCAAAGGATACCAAGGTCAGTTAAGACAATTGTTCTTTCTGGAGGTGCAGTTGTTGAGAATATTAGCTGTTGTACGTAGTAAACATTGGTGTGCCAAGATTTAGCTGTAAGTAGGGGAGAGCAGGGCAAAATGTAACATGGACTTTTTAGGTTGTTGCATTGAGCTCGAATGATGTATTTCAAATATTTTGGGAGAAATGTCAAGGAATGTGTATGTCAAGGAATCCAAATGTATGTAATTGGAAACAGTCTTTTAGTGACTAACAGATATCATAGTTTTTGTATAGCATGCTAGCTTGCTGGGATTGCTAGCTAGGCAAAAGTGCAGACACCCCCTCCCCAGCGGAGTTAACTAGAGTAAACCACAACAGCAACTAGCGGAGGTCGGGGCTGGTTGGCACAAGGGTTGGTTGGCACACAATTATTATTTGGTCCTTTGATGGTCACAGACACAAAAATGTAACATCAAAATATTTGTTTTCTTGAACTGCTGTCATGTATCATGTTAAAAAATGATTCAGGTTTTCATGACGCAATTATGAAAACTTATTTCCCTGCTCTCCCCTATAATTTTTTGTCTCGTTATTTATGAGCTTGTCAATTTCCTGTGAGGACAGCTAATTCTCTTCCAGTACACTTAGGTCATAGAGCTGACTCAGTATTACCTAACTGCACTTAAAGTTATAGTGTTGTGCATTGTAGTTGGCATGGTAAATAAAACCACTTGGATCATAATTTTGATGCAAGGCCTACATGTCAAAACAATGACAGTTCAAAAACTGTCTGGGTTTCAAGACAATAGCCGTATAACTTCACATTTTTTCAGTTCCTTCGTTCTCATAAAGTATTGCAGGGAGGAATGTTTTGTTCAGTTCAATATTTTTTTATTAGATGACTTCATTGCGGAAGGCTCAAAAAGCCTTCTCATGTGCCACGTGCATTTGAGTCTTGGCTCTCAAAACCTGTCTGTAACAGTATTTTCCTGCACCATTGCTTTCTTTTGACCATTATTAACGCATTTAATGGCTGGTTGTGCTTGGTGAGAATCTGTCAGTCCCTCCTGATGAAGCACTTGTTTTTCTAATAACCCTTCTTTGCGATTGTGCTCTTGTAGAACAATGAACTGATAGGACTATATGAATAATTGAGGGACTGCCTGACAAGATTACGATGAAAATCACTCAAAGAGGCTTAATTTGCCCGAACGATGTGTCGGACATTTTATGCACAAGTGCGCATTCCCTGGTCACAAGCCTTCACCAGATTTTTTGTAGCCCATTGGGAAATACAAATTAAAGGTGCTAAGGCATTTATTTTTCATTATGCCTGTAATGAAGAAAGGAATTTGATGAGCCTAATTATGGCATAATTTGAAGTCATCCATCTGACATTTTTGCACATGAATAAGTGTCCTCTTGCAGCTAAGAAAAACAAGTTAAATTAAAATATTCAAACTCTTTGTTCGCCAAGGCAGTAAGCCCCAATGCAATTTTGTTCCTGTTTTCAAAATGGACTGTTTGATTTATCTTGGCACTGAAGAAAAATAATTTTTGAGGCTGATCACAATATTATTTGGGGGGGGGAGGTGGGCACCATGGGCAGTAGAGAGTACAGAGAGGTTTGTTTTTGCTTCCTCAAATTCTCTTCACCCTCGCAGAAAAATCAGTGGCACAGACTGGCCCCGGAGAGCTTCAGGGTCTGCTGGGTTTCATTGTTACTCACACTTAATCGACTAATTAAAACAGTTGATTGAAGCGTTAGCTCACTGCACCTGGCTTACTAGGTCAAAATATTTTGCTGATTTTAAGATGAAAACAAAAACAAACAGACCCTGTGGCTCTCCAAGAGAAGGGACGCAGATTCTTGCTGGATATGTTATACAATTTTTTGGGCGAGGTTGCACCTTAGAAGCCTTAGTGTTGAAGCCTAGAAGATGGTAAAATTATATCCTGTGTTCTGCCTATTTTTATTCTAAATGTCTAAATGGCCATGCTGATGTTATCCCCTGGTTAATAATAGGAGTTGCAGCTGTTTTTGACTGTGGAGGTAACAGAGGCTGAATACATCTGATTCTAAAAATGAGTCACATAATCAATACATCTATGCCTTCTGGAGAAGCAAGCGTTCAGTAGTTAGCCTGCTTACACCTGCCTGGCATACAAATGAGCTACTTAGACACATAATGATGCGATAATGAAAAACGCAGACTTGCCTGATGGTGGATTGGTTGGTTGGGGTGGACTAGCAGAGAAATGAATGTGGTGATGCAGCACAGTGTGTTCCTGGCAGGTAATTGGTTGCAAACAATTAAATTAGTTACTTGCATAATTGACAGCTTTGTGCAGCCTATAACTTGATTATGCAGTTGCGCATTTGCAGGAAGAATGTGAGGTTGAGAATCTGCTTTTCGGATATATGGCTGTATGCCAACCATGATTTGTACTCGCAACAGTTTAACATTGCTCAGACTGATTGGATATTTTCATTTTTTAACAAGTAAATAACAGAGAAGCTATTGTACAAATATTGCATATCAATTTTGGAATACTGGATATGACAACATCAACCATTTTAAAACTGTGTTATACTTCTGAAATTCTTACAGTTCATACAGAATTCTTATGGTGTATTTTTATAAATATGCTTTAGATCCACCTACTGGATAGTTATAATTGTAACTCGGCTTTGTGTTTTCGTTTTTTATCGGAATCCAGTACTACAATTAGCATTATTGGTCATAATGAAATTACAACATGCAATGGTAATCAAATCCCTGATTGTTGAGATTAGGAGGAAATTATGTCCTACTGTGGATTGTGTTCTTTTTTTTTTTACATTTCTGAAGCCAATCATTGATCTATGAGTTGCTGCAGAGGCATACAGCTGCAAATCTCTGAAATGATACGTGCTATATATTATGGTATATGTAGAATGCAAATAGAATATGTAGGCTATGCATTTGTGTTTCTGTCGATATGCAAGAGTGTGTGCAAGCCTATGCATGCATGTGATCATTTTGTTTGTTTTTTTTTTCTTAATTTTGTTCCATTTGCTTAGCAGACACTGTTTTCCAGAATAGGTTTTACAAAGCCGACTTCATACATATATTTTATTACATACTACTTTCCGGGTTTCCTGCTATATGCTGGTTATTCGCTAAAACAATGCAGGTCAATGTATGTACAGTATGAGGGCAGTGTGCCTGCTGGGGCACAAGCCCACAATGTCTGTAGGTCCAGTTACCTTTATCACTCTGCACCAGTCACATGTGCATATGTGTCTCCACCCACCAGGACGGCCATGGCGGTGGGGCTCACACAAACGCTTTTCAGCTGCATGCAATGAAGGCACCAGTGATTTATTCTGATGTCCTCCTTTGATGAATGTACTGCTTCCTGGAAGAGCATTACTTGTTATTTTTTCAACCTGCCTCTTGGCATTTTACAGGAGAGAAGGGGGGGGGACTCCAACATTACTTCATTTTATCTAAAGGATAAAGGGTAAAAGGCCATTGCAACTCATTTAAAAGGAGAAGAGAAGCTAGGAGGAATTAATCTACTAAACAGATTGTTTCATCGCCCCCACCACCCCCCCTCCCCCACTGTATCTTTGCTGTTTCTGTTCTCATCAGGAAGAATTGGACGGGGGGTGGTGGGGGGGAGTAAAAACACAGTTATTGTTGATCAAAATCCAATTTACAATGGGGATGTGACATAAACCACAAAGTCACAAAGACAATCAACAATTAAAATCATAACATGCACGGATTTACACAGAGATGGTGCTTGCTGAATTAGTAAATATGAATAGAGGGTTGTTTTAAAAAAAATCATTTTTAAGTGATGGTGGTGTCTAATCATGTACAGCAAGGGTCTGTAACCCTGGCCCGGGAGATCTGCAGGGTCCATTGGCTTTTTGTATTCACCTTGATAATCAACAAGGAAAAATCAGCAAGCCCGGCAGGTTTCCCAAGGGGACACTCACTTCTGATCTATAAGCATAAAGTCACTGGCTTAAAAATATACAGGTCAGGTTAAAAAAAAAGGACAATGCTGAATGGACCACACCAAAGTTCAATAAAACAATATTTCAAAGGAAAGTTTGTTCATTTGTTTAAGGGTTGAATATTCATGTTTTTGCACATTTTAAAGTTGCTGCTATAAAATGTAATGCAGATAAATGACCGAGAACCTTCATTATCCAGATCTGAGATGTGCGCTGATACGTGTGTATTTCTGCATGCACATGTGTGTGTGTGTGTGCGTGTGTCTGTGTGTGTGCGTGTGTGCACATGTGTTTGTGTGTGTGTATGTGCGAGAGAGTGACAGAGAGATATTTTATTTCCCCCTTCCTCCCTATCTTTCATGGAATAACTCAGGGTTATTATCCTAGCTGTGTGGCTTGATTTCATTTAGTCGATCTGCAGCGGGGGGTAATCGAATGACAGCTCGTCCGTAGCATAGCCTGCTTACACCTGCTCTACAGTTCCAACCCCCCCTCCCCACCCACTGGCCTAATGCAGCTACTGTATTTCCACACCCCCTAGCACACCATCACTCATATACTTATAATGCATGTTGTTTTAACATCATACCACAAATAGAATTCATTATTTCTAATATTTGTAGTAATAGCAACATCATTTTGTAATCTGTAAAACCTATTTCTGTAATTTGTCAATTTTTTAGTTTATTTTATGCTAGTTAGTTCAACAGAAGTTCCCCCTGGGAAAAATAAAGGTATTCTATATATGGATGAATTCACAGTGTAAGATAGAGTGCATATTATGTCTACCCTGAAATGAGCTATAGTAGGCCTTAGCTTAGCACAGAGCACATAACAGCCACTGGAATTATACAGCATCTTTACCTCCCTGTACAGCATCATTTTTCAAGCCAGCAGTTCACCGAGGATTAATGGCTCAAGCTGGAATGTGTACAATTACTTCTCAGGCTCTCTGTGAGGAGAACCCCTAACAACACAAATGACAGTATGCCTGACACACATGTCTATAAAAAAATGAAACCATAAATACACATCATGGGTGGAATATAGAAGAGGTGCAATAATGCATTATTTTTCATTATTCATTCTGTTGACTGAATAATAACTTTTAAAAACCCAGGGAAAGACTTTATTTCACCCCTCTAAATCAATTGACAGAAGATTTGAATCCTCATCTCAAACCAAACCTTGTTCATGCAATTCAAAAATGCAAATTCATTTCTCCAGTATATATTGAATAAGCAGCAAAACTTTCTTGCAGACTTCTGAAACCATTCTCAAAGCTTCTAGGTAGCTTCAACCTATACTGATCTAGAATTAAGTCCTAACCTTGAAAATGTTGACTGGCCTGGTAAGGATTTCACAGTAGCCCCACAGGGAAGTGTACGATTGGCCATAACATTAACCAGGGAGGGAGGGCGTCAATCAATGGAACTGCCAAAACGAAACAGGCAATTAAGTTACAGATGTCAATAAGTTACTGGGATCTGAACAAGTGATGTTCCACAGAAACTTGATAGTACCAGAGAGGGGAAATCAGAGCACAGCGTCTCCTGTGTACTGATTACATTATTTATTTGACCTTATCCAGGAAACGCATTCCACACTTTCATCTTGCAGGCCGAGATATTTACAGAAGCAGCTGGGGTTAAGTACCTCGCTCAAGGGTACAATGGCAATTTCATTCCTGGCAAATTACCCCATAAGCTTTCATTTACAAGCCCTGTCCCTTGACCGCCATGGCACGCTTTGATTGCCCAGCGCTTGAAGTTAAAAACCTCTGGCAAAAGGACAGAGACAGGAATGCACACGCAAAAACTGTATGGAGAGAGAGAAAGAAAGAGAGAGAGAGAAAGAGTAATTACCATGTCTGACCCTTTACTCTGGCCCAGTGGATTTCAGATTCATGCTAATGCATTCAAATTTACTTATTTGTCTCGCTCTCCTGCCCCCCCCCCCCCCTCCCACCTCCAGCTGAGGTGGAACTGCAATGGTTTGGGGGTGTTGCTAAGACCTCACTTATTATGCCGATGGCTCAGTCAACATAAGACGGCTTAATCTGCCATGTCCAATGTGTTTGGTGCAGGCTGAGCACAACATCACCTCAAACCTTTAAATCCAGTTTGGAGGGCTGAGGGAGATACTGCACAAAGCAGTGCTTCACAATCCCACCTGAGCTCTGTTCTTTTGGCTTTCTTCTGCTTTCTTTCTTCCCTCTGAATCATTATGATTTGAGAAATGTACTTTCCCTACTGTGAAGATGGAAAATAGCGCACTACAAACCCAAGTCATGTGGGAATGACTAAATAATAACTAAAAGTTTTTTTTTTTAATTCCCACGTGTTGCTATGATCTGTAAAGGCTGCATTTGCACCCGGATTGTTTTTTAAATAATATATTTTAAAATAATATATTGCCAGCACATTCAGTTTTGTGAGAAGAAGTTGGTCAAAGATGTGAAACCTTTATTGATAGCTTAAAAATTTTTCCAGGCCAGAGTGACCTTTAAGTAGGCAGTATACTTCGTGAGAAGTAGAACTTTTTGAGCAAACGAAGCAATGAGAACAACTGAAGAACAAAAAGACGCGGTGTTGTGTGTTTGTACGGTGCAGTGTGTGACGGCCTCCACGGAGAACTTTTGGAAAACTTCTTTCTTGTTCTCCGACCTCCCCCTCTCAGCTATTGGTCCAAATATCACATGGTTGGTTACATCACGATTGAGAGTTCAGAGGGCACATGCTAATGTACGGAGAGTCAACGCCAATCTCTCTTCTGTAGAGATGGGAATTCTGCGAGTTCCCACATGTTTAATGAATGGTGCTACCAAAGATATGGTGCTACTCGTTTCAGCAAGTCATCAAAACGCCTAGCACACATAAGAGAAATAAGAGAAAGTGGACCCCCTCGTCTAAATTCTGCATTTGACGAATGTACAGACAAAACTCTCCATTCTCTGTCCTACTCTGATTTAGAGGGTGAACGTACCATCTCCTTCGCCTTTTTTTCTTCTTTTGCATAGCTAGATAAACTAAAGCCACTTTAAACACTTTAAACTTTTTGTTTTGCGTTGTGATCTCGCGTAGCCCTTCTCTCTATACATCCATGGCGTAGCCGCGAGACGGAGGTCTGGGCGAGATTCCAGCCCCGGTTAATAGCTGCCTCGTAATTATTCACGCCCCAGCGGCGTGGAGTGACTTTAAACGGTGCGGTGTTCTTACTGAGTACACCAACAACAGTGGTCGTGGACACGTTCGCCGGTGGTTCTCAATCCTGAAGTTCTTTCTTCTTACTAAGTATACTGCCAGCTTTAAGGGGAACAGCCAGCGACCTCACCCATACTTCCTCTGCTGCACGAGTCAAAAGCACAAGGGTGCTAAACGGACTGAGTTAGACTGCATTGAGCTGCTACCTCCCCCCCATCCTTCCTTATCAATGAGTGGCAGCACTGTCAGTGTGTACGTGGCCAGTCAATCCTCAGAACTTTTTTTTCATGCCTCTCCTTAACTGAAAATAAATTTTCCCTTTTCACCTTTAAGTCGACCTTCACAACTAGTGATGATTCGTGAACCCCTGGATTTCTTTAGATTTAGGTGCACACTAATTCCTGCACAGCAATGTGAGTCTTATTACCTTTATTGGGAGGTTGTTTCTTTAAATGAGGAGGTTATAAGCAACCTAATCATTTATAATTAACTTAGTCATTTGTTACTCTACTGCTGCAGAATATCAATACAGCACTTAACTCTCTGCTTTAATTACAGCATTATACACAACCAGCTGCATTTCCTTCTGTGTGATAAACACAAGCCCATAGACTGGCTCTTTTTTCCACATAAGTCCAACACATTAAATGGTAGATTTGCTAAAGGTCTCAGTATATGAAGAAAGTGGTAGTTCCAGCATAAAAAAATAAATAAAAAAAACTTTCTACTGATTTCTTTGGTCAGTGGTTTTTGTGAGGCAAAACCTTTATCACATGGTAAGACCTTCAGAACATTTATCCCTAACCAATCCCCAATAATGCCAGCCACAAGAAGAGATGTACCTCTGCAATAATTTTATATGCATGCAGGCATCCTTATCAGTGGTTTCTTTAAAATTGTGCTTTCATCATTTTATTTTTTTTTCATTATGTAAAGTATTTGGAAAAATCTTAGCTTGGAAAACAAAAGAAAATATTGGCTTTCCCAGATATTCTTGCTGAACAAATTTCAGTTTATTTCACATCACAGGGCATTTATTTATGGAAAATCTGCACACATCTGTGTGAAGTATAGTACACATGGTTAATATTTGATCAAATAGCCATGAGACACAAATGCATGTTTTCCAGATACTAGTATGGATCACTGTACAATTGTAAGAATTACGAGTAACAGAGTCTATTCAGACAGAAGTAAACAATAGATAGGTAAATTCTTTTACCAGAGCAACTCAGACAGTAAGATGAAATATTCCTTTATGAAATTAAAAGAATAGAAGTCGATCCATTAGCCACTGTTTAATAAAACAGACATAAGAAAGGCAAATGAAAGCACAAAAGCAACACAGAAGAAGTTCATAGAAAGAACTGATCTCACTATAGCAGTGGTGGCATAGATGGATAGCAGAGAAAGACATCGCTGATTGCTTCCACATGCTTTTCTGGACTCCCTGGGGAACAACGCACCTGTATGTGTGCATGCGTGTGCATGTGTGCATACGTGTGTGCATGTGTGTACTGTATGTACAGTGTGTGTTTGTGTGCGTGATTGTGCACATGTATACATCACTGTGTGTGCATACCTATGTGTATATGTACATGCATCTGTGTATGTGCATGGGTACGTATGTTCATGTGTGAGTATATATCTGTGAGAGGGAGCCAGAGAGAGAGAGGGAAAGAAAAGTACCATTTTCATTTATGTACTGAATCTTCGTTGATAAGACTAGTGGCTGTAAAGTGCCTTTGGTTACCAGGGTTTCAAATATAGAATCACATTAATCCGTTTTCCATTTCTTCTCTGAGTCTGTCGGTATCCTCCTTTAGACAGGTAGTTTTTTAGCTGGAAATGTGAGGGGGGGAGAGCGAGACAAATAAGTAAATTTGAATGCATTAGCATGAATCTGAAATCCACTGGGCTTTAAACACAGAAGCGGAAAAGGTCAGACATGGTAATTATGCTCTCTTTCTCTCTCTCTCTAACTCTTAGTCTGTCTGTCGCTCACTTCCCCTCTTGCTGATTGTGAGTAGCCCGCTCACCGCAGTGCTGCTCCAGGTTCTTGAACTTCTTCACGTATTACTCCACACAATGTGGGCATAAAGCATGAACTGAGCGCTCAAACAATGAGGCACTTACTACTACAAGCCCACAGCATACAGGCCCATCGCTCACAGTCTGATGTGCCGACTAGCTGGCCAGACCAAAGTTTTCAGGAGACAGAGGCAAAGGCAGACTGCAGAAGAACAGATAGACACTTGAAGGCTTGATGCCATTCCTTCACACATTCATACACACATACACACACACACACACACACACGCTGTTCTCTCGGAAATGAACCGGGCAACCTTCAGCCTAAATTCTCTTCACCAGGCACAGAAGCGTCGAGGCATTATAATGCATGCTTTTAGTCGAGATTCCCATCAGCAGGTTGTCAGAACCTTTATTGGCCAGTGCTCCTGTAGGCCATTCATATAAATGAATGCACTCTTTGCAGGCAAATGGCACCAGGTAGACATTATACATGTATATTCAAGCCATGCAGTTTCAAAAATCTTTCAAGTCAGAATTCTTATTTTTTAGGATTTCATAATGATATTTTTTTTTTTTTTACATTTCCAAAAAAAGAAAAAAAGTTTCAAACCAACTCAATACATTTATCTGTGAATGCCAGAAGGAATTATATTTCAGGGAGCTCAAAATGTGACTAACACAAAAAAGCGTGTTACCCAATGTGCACACACCATACAAAGTACATTAAAGCAGGGAATAGGATTAGCTTCTTTAAAAGCATCTATGGCAAAGCAATAAAAAGATCCAAGCATATCTATATACAGGTCGCATATTCTTAACCATGTTTATCATGAGTTACTACACAATTTTAAAAAATATAATACAAATGTCTGACAGCATTGTTATCCACTGAAACACAGGCAGACAATCTATGGAATATGACAAAAGGTACACTGTAGTGGGCAGACAGCAGGGTTGGCATCTGGCCATTCCTGGCCTCTTGGCAGCTTTTCTCTGGCTTTGTGTTTTGAAGCTTTGCTGTTTTTGCTGTTCTTTTTCGTTATGAGCACACTGACCCAGGGTTACGTGGGGTATTTCATATTTGACTTTTAGGCTTGTGTGGCTGGATATGTACGAAAGCAATTCAAGTACATGTCTGTAATTTACCGCAAGGGCACTGAACATTTGCTACCTGGGAAGGAATCAAATCCACAACCTCCAGAAAGCAAAGCCTAGTTCCTTAGTAGCCCTGACTGTGCTCATGTTCACTTACAGTCTTAACTCAACCTGTACATATGATACTACAGTAATGTCAACAGTAATATGAATACAAATAGGCATGTACCTTTTTTCCCCCCCACATTCTCCCTGATACACATTGAATACAATGGAAAGAACCTTCACCGTTGCAGCGCCTGCGCTCCAGGTACACCGCAGCTGGAGCGCGTGCACTCCTCTGGGCTGCTGCGGGCGGTAAATGCGGTCACGCATCAGTACCAGGCAGTAACACAGCAGCCTGTGGTCAGCAGTGCAGGTGCGCTGGACTAGCCGCCAGTGCTGGACTTGAGCGGAACTTCAAAGCACCGCTTGTGTTACACCATCCACACATGAAAGGCACCTCACACAGCTGCAGAGGAAACTATGAACACACACACACACACACACACACAGAAACATATGGGTAAATACACACCCAGAAAAAAATGTATGCATATAAGCACAAACATAAATACGCATGTAAAAGAAACATATGTACACATCCTCACACACACACACACACACACACACACACATAAATGTACACATATAAGCACAAATATAAATACACAGAATGTATAAGAAACATATTGTATGTACACACCCTCTCTCTCTCACGCACACACACATGCAGTGAAATGGTTCTGTGAAGTTGGGCTTTGGCACCAGTGAGATCAAGCACTGAATATAGGGAAAGTTTTGTGTGGTGCAGATAATCATTGAGTAGAAGCTGCCTAAACAGTAGTGTTCAGTAGGCATTAGCATGACTGGAGTGGGTTTCCGGTGCAACGCTGACACCAGTATCACTGCAGTTGGGTTAGCTGGGAACAGTAGAGAGCCACATGAAGCTCCTTATGCTAAAAAATAAGTAGGCAAGTAAAGACAGTGGTGAACCAGTTTGAAAGTATTCCGTTCAAAATGCAGTGAGATTTATCATTTGCCATGTTGTCTCTGGCAATAATTCACTTTACACTTCAGTATCAAGCTATGTGTTATCACTGATGCAAAAAGGCAAATATTAAACTGAAACAAATCACTGCCAAAAGTATAAAATGTTACTTTTAACATTAATATTTTTAATGTTTACATGTTGCTGTTGCTACGGAAAGCAGTGTGGAATAATCAAGTGTTTGATATAAATGGGGGATCAAATGGCTTTTAACAGAGGCCAAAGGTATATCACTGAAAAGATCATTCCTAAAGTCAATGAAAAACAATGTACCATTCGAATGAGTTCCTGTGCTGATTACAGCTGGATTTTTTAATTTAAATTTTATGACTACAAAATGAGAGTAGCCTATTTAAAAATTAAATGTAAGTAACTATTCTAATAAACAAAGGTCTTACAGTCCAATAAATCGAGGACTTAACATTTTTGCATGACTTACAGTATTATGAACATTTTGGGGTTTCGAATGGCTTCCAATCCTGATACAATTGCAACGTAGAGATTTTATTTTTCTACACCTCTAGAAAGGTACTACTCTATATGCATAATTTATCTGCATGTCCGTCAAAACAGTGTGTGGAAATATCTCAGTAAATTCAATCATCTGTCACTGATTGAGGCACAGCCCATAGGTAATGGGTTTTTTTTTACATCATGAGCAGGAGTTCTAACATACAGTGCTCTCAGTGATTACTGTGTTCCCTTGGAACAGCTTCTCCCCTGTTTCCTGTTACCTAGAGACAGCGAGTGTCAGAGATTTCCCATTTAATCTCTGACTCCAGGTGTTTCATTACACCACTGTCTGTTGGGGAAATGGGATGTCAGGCTAGCTGCTGTCAGCTGTGTATCCAATGTGAGCTTCTGTCAGGGTACTTGCATACACAGATAAACACACACAAACAGAAACGCCAATACACATAAACATGGGCATGCATACACACGCTTCCACATACAAAGACACACTCAACCACACACATATACACATATACTGCCATGAAAAAGTATTTGCTCCCTTTCTGATTTCCACAGTTATTGCATATTTGTCACACTGAATGGTTTTAGATCTTCAGACAAAATGTAGCATTAGACAAAGGGAAAGTAACTAAAAACAAAGCACTCATATCACCCATCTGAAAAAGCAATTGGCCCCTTAGTCATTCAGTCAACCAGTTAACCAAATTTAACTGACAATTAGATTCAACAGATTGAAAACAGCCAGGCTTGATTGCTGCCAGGCACGTTTAATTTAAACCTCATTGTAAGGGGTCATATTGACCCCTTACAATCAGACTGAAGTAGTCACCACGACATTGCTATAAGCACACTATGCCACGATCATAGGAAATTTCTGAAGAAATCAGAAAAAAAGTTGTTGAAATATATCAGTACGGAAAGGGTTACAAAGCCATTTCTAAGGCTCTGGGACTCTAAATATAACCACAGTGGGAGCCATTATCTCTGAATTGAGAACACCTGTGACAGTGTTGCATCTTCCCGGCTGACCAAAATGTGTCCAAGGGTGCAACGGCGACTTATCCAGGAGGTCACGAAAGGTCCCAGAAGAACATTCAAAGAACTTCAGGCCTCTTTAGCCTCATCTAAAGTCATTACTCATGAGTCCACAAGTTCAAATTGCAAATTCAGTTATAAATGCATGATTTCCCAGTGAGAACATAATCAATGACCAACGACTTGCTATTACTGATTCTGCTCTGTATCAGAAAATTCTTAAAGAAAATGTCCAATCATCTGTCTGTGCGCTAAAGCTGAGTTGCAATTGGGTTGTGCAGCAAGACAATTATCCGAAACACAAAAGCAAGTCTACATCTGAATGGCTAAAAAGAAACAAAATTTTAGTTTTGGAGTGGCTCAGTCGAAGTCCTTACTTGAACCCAATAGAGTAGCAAGACCTGAAGCAAGCAATTCATTGTCAAAAACCTACCATTTTGTCTGAATTAAAGCAGTTCTTCTAAGAAGAGTGGGCTACAATTCCTCCACAGTGATGTGAAAGGCAGATATCAATTATCGGATGCATTTGATGGTGCAACCAGTTATGAAGTTGAAGGGAGAAATTACTTTTGCACATGGGTGATATGGGTGTTTGATAACTTTTTTCATTAAATAAATGAAATAATAATTTTAAGAATGTGTGTTGTGTTTACTCAGGTTCCCTTTGTTTAATATTACATTTTGTATAAAGATCTGAAACCATTCAGTGTGACAAATATGCAGTAATAGAGGAAAACAAGAAGGAGTCAAATACTTTTTCATGGCACGGTACAATTGCACAGATACACTCATGCACACATGAACACACACAAATGCACACACCCATCCACACATATGCAACATCTATACATACACACACTGTATTACAACAGCTCTCATATTTGTTTGCATCTCCCACAGCTCGTATGTTCACATTTTCCATAATATGCTTATATCACACACAAGGGAACAGCTGGCTTGAGAATATATTGAAAGGTTGAAACAACTGGTGAACCACTCCTGTGTGGTTAGCATAGCTGCATGGGAGGCATCTCTGCTAGGTTTCATATATGAGCATATATTTCTGTCTAACTGGGTAAAGGTATGCAAGTCCACCCAGGCTAAGGGCATTCATAGGGCAGATGAGTCATGGATATGCTCAATGTTGCACAAGCCGATTTGCGCTCATACTTCAACATGAAGAGCCGGATGCTCCTTCTGACACCCACTCTAACACCATTCATAATCCTGATCCCGCTATGCCAACCAAAAAGCAAAACCCTGCCATTACATCGTCAGTCGCATAGTTTGATAATCCGCAACAGGCACAGCGCCCTCTCCCCAACTCGCCAGCCCCCAGCCCCCAGCCCGCATTTTCATCAAGGCTGTTGCTGGGTTGAGTGCTATTGGCAAACTTCTGGAATTCCGGACTGCCACCAGGTGGCGCTAGTTTAGACGACCTGTGCCGGCCCTTCCGCTTTCGGTTTGGAGAGAACATGCGCGCTCCTCAGCGGGACAGGGACAGGGTGGGGGAGGGGCACCGTTCTCAGGTCCACAGCACCCCTCTGGATAGTCACCTCCTTCTGTCCTTTTTTTCTCCTTCAGGCTGCTGGATGCTGTTACTCGCTACCCATCGTCAGCCAGAGTCTAGTGAAGCAGTTAATCAGTTAATGATCTACAATTAATCATTGCGCTTCCACAGGTGTCCTTCTCCACACAGTACGCCTGGTATTTACACACAGCAATTTGGCACTGTGTGTGTGTGGGGGTGCGTGTGCAAGAGGGAGTGTGTTTTACTCTCTGATCCCATGCCACAGTGGCAGAGTTGGTCACAGTGGGCATAACGCCTACGCACAGCTTCGGCAGGCACTAGCATGCAGGCACACACACACATATACACACACACACACATGCACAAACACACACGCTGGGCAGAGCAGAGCAAGGCTGAGCTCTCTGATGTGCTGGTTTTTCTCCTAAGGGCGTGCTGGGGCGCTGGTCTTTCCTGATTGTGCCCAGCTTGGCTGTGCGTTCTGAGTCGTGCTGCTTGCAGGGCCGTCCCCAGTCACAGGGGCCCGTATCCTTTTAGGATGAATGGACGGCTATGGGTAGCTGTCAGCGTAAATGGAATATACTGAAATATATAAAAATGTGGACTTTTTGGAAAATATAATGAAACATTTTACAGCTGTGTATTTAAAAATATATATATTTTGTAATATCTGAGAGTGGCAATAATTTGTATAGTTGTACCATGAAGCGTTTCAAAATCTTGACAATATATTTCATTTTAATATATTTTCAGTATATTGCATGAAAATAATGGGAATACCATAGACTGGTTTGATGCTGAGGTCATGGGTGGAGGGTTTAGGGTGGAGGCAGAGAGACAAAGTTCAGACAGGGACAGGGTGACGGAGGTGGAGGACCACCCACAACACCACCCACTCCCAGCATTCACAGATGATACAAAACACACACACAGACACACACTGCACTGACCAACACATCTTTCTATTCTGAAGTGTAACAAAGCATGATGGTGGAGGGTGGGGCGAGGCGGAACGGGGTGTGGCAGGGTGCTAGGCCAGGTGGTTGCTGGAGTAGAAGCTGGAGGTCTCCGACACGGTCTTAGAGACGCTGCGGGATGAGGAGCCGTTGGAGGTGAGGTCCAGCTCCGGCCCTGGCCCTGGCCCTGGCCCTGCCCCCGCCGGCTGGGGCTCCTCCCCCTGCTGGAGCACGGTGGAGACGGTGGTCTCCATGCGGCTGGTCTTGTACACGCTGACCTGGGTCTGCAAGAAGCGGGTGGATTTGAGCTCCAGCCCCTCGTATGAGCCGTCGGACACGCAGGGACACCAGCGGAACGCTTGCCTGAATCCGGCGCGAAACCTGCAGGTCACAGAGCACTTTCCTAAATTGCTTGAAACTGACACTGAAGCTAGAATATTGCATCATTTGTTAATTAAGGGGAGTGGCCAAGCACAATGCCTGAGCTCCTCTCCTTCAGCAGGCAGGATCAGAGAGGACAGAAGGAGCACAGGATCTGGTGAGTATAACGGCGCTGTCACGGGGAAAGTTACCTGTCGTTGAGGAGGTAGTAGATGATGGGGTTGTACATGGTGGAGCTCATGGCAAGCCACATGATGGCCAGGTACACCTGCTGAATGAACATCTCCTCAAACACTTCCGGGAAGAACTCATCCAGCAGGAAGTACACGTGGTAGGGCAGCCAGCAGATGGCGAACGTGCACACCACCACTATCATCATTTTCACCACCTGAGGAAGAGGGTATGTGTGTGTGTGTGTGTGTGTGTGTGTGCATGTGTGTGCGTGTATAAGTGTGTGTGCATGTGCATGTGTGTGTGTGTGTGTGTGTGCATTTGTGTTTGTGTTTTTGGTCAGAGAGAAAAAAGAACCACTTCTCAGTGCTCAAGGATGCTTATTTTGTCTGTAGAAGAATCAAACCCATTACAATTAAAATAAAGTGCATTTAAAGGACTGAGTGAAGTCTAATTGAATTAGAACCATGCCAGGAATAAGGCCCCTGCTCCGTTTGCCGGTAGATCTTCCCATCACCCCCCTGCCCCCGCCCACGCCTGAGTGGTACCTTGCGCTTGGCAGTAAGCTGCTCACGGTAGCGGTCGGACGAGTCTCCCGGGATCTCACTCGCCCACAGCGTAAGGCCCACCACCAAGTAGGCACAGCCCATCACCAGCAAGGGGAGGAGGTAAATCAGCACCGTCTCACACACAAAGTACCTGAGAGAAGGAGGGACGATGGAGAGAGAGAGAGAGAGAAAGAGGTAGAACCCAGCAGGAAAAGATGGTGGTAAACAGAAAGGTAGAAAAGATGGAGAAGAAAGCACAAAGGGGATGAAAGAGGAAGCAGGGAGGGAAGAGGGAAGAGCATGAACCTTTCTCACAGTCCGTCATAAAGTACAGCTCCTGGATGCAAAGCACTCTGTCTCCTTTCAGGGTACAGAACACGAAAAAAAAGCCTCTGATTTTGTATCAGATGCAAGGCAAGACAAGGGTTCAGCTAGCTTGAACCTGCGGTCTCTTATGAATAAGCATTCCAGATTAACTCACACTAAGATTTAATGCCACCCTTTCCCTCCCTGGCGTGAGGGGGGCATGACTCCACAGCAACCTATTAAAGCCGCTAAATGAGTTGTCCGTGAGAATGATTACATTATCATTATTGTGTGTGATTATATCAATCAGAGGACTGAGGGTATTTCCTCCCCCGGGTTAATACTTTCCTCTCGAAGCACGTCAGACTCAGTGTCTCTTTGACCAGCTCAAAGCCAGCCAAAAGCGCACCCGTCAGGTCATTTGTCCTGTGGAGTACGCACATAAAAATTAATTGTTTCAAATCATGTTTAACTAAATTTATGGTAATGAAAGAAGAATGAATCTGCAAGGTTTTGTCCTCAGCGGGAAAGACGGGACGGGGGCTTCGCAGGATATGAAACAACGGGAGACCAGGCATCTGTTCTTTTTCCAGCTGTTTAAAAGGAAATATCTTCTGACAGTGATGTAGCCTTGAGGAAAGTAGGGACACCCTACATTGATTTTCTGTTTGCTGTCAGAATGGAAAATCCGATATTATAAATGCTATATGCTAAGTCAGATACAGGCAAAACAGCAATATATTTTTTCATGACGTCCTTTTACATCCACGAAACCAATATTAATCAGTCCACATTATATGAGGTGTGGCATTATTATTTTTATTATTATTATAGTTATTGTTATCATTATTATTGCTCCATATGGGTTTGTGAAGTCAATCCTACTATTCTATTTCACTGTTTTAACTTTTATGGCTTTCACTCTTAATTCATAGACCAACAAGCGGCCAAGCTGAGTTCTGCCAAGAGAGAGATGCACAGCAGCAATGTTTTCTTCGCCAGTTTCTGAGGAAAGAGAAACCGAAAGACAGGATCTGTTTGGAAGACAGTTCTTGCCTTCTTATCTGACAAACATAAATAGACAGCCAGAGCAGATTGTTTGTGGGGGTGTGTCTGTACTTGTGGGCCTTTGTGCACACACAAGCTTGTGTGTCCTTATGAGAGGGGCTTGTAAAAGTATGCATGTTTACGTGGTACAAGGAGTGTGTGGTGTACGAGCTGTGTGGGGTATGTTCCGTGTGCGGAGTATCTATACCATCTTGCCTACAACAGAGGGATTTGTCCTGGAGAGGAACAGGAGTTGGAAGGCCATTAGGGGCAACATAGCTCAGGAGGTAAGACCGATTGTCTGGCAGTCGGAGGGTTGCCGGTTAAAACCCCGCCCTGGGCACGTTGAAGTGTCCTTGAGCAAGACACCTAACCCCTAACCCCTAAATGCTCTGGCGAATGAGAGGCATCAATTGTAAAGCGCTTTGGATAAAAGCGCTATATAAATGCAGTCCATTTACCATTACTCATTCTGGCAGGTATGAGTGCACTTTGACCCCCAGACTGATTTCCTTATTTTTCTCAGGGCAGAATAAGTCTCATTTCAGGTAGAACGGCTCAGCTCTGATTATGGGTGAGCCTCATTTCCAAAGAACACTTGTGTGAACAGAAATGTGGTGTGTGGAGCCAGGCACCAAATGTTCAGCATTTTAGTTTCAACTCTTTCAGTGGTTTGCATCATCTTGCAAACGCACATACACACACACAAATGCAAGTGCACATGCACACCCATGCATACACACACTGAGTGCGCACACAAGAACACTTATAGACACACACAAACTAAATACCAAACACAGAAAATGGCCAATTACAAATGAGTTTGCTGTAACAAGCCTACCTCAGAAGAATGTACTTTGTACAACTTGTTTATAACAAGGACTAAAAATTAGGATAATGAATAATTCATGGGACAGGGGACAGTGGTAAACATGTTAATTTAAAGCAGAGACAGGCTTCGCTTCACAAGGAAAGACTGATGGTGTCCGAGGGAAACGGTTCCTCTTCTTAAGGAAATGACTTCCCTCCATCAACACCTGACATGACCAGGAGCCACCAAATAGCCATCCTAGCAGAGAGACAGGACAGGAGGCAGGGTTGCTGTTCCTAAGGGATTACCCCCCAAATGAAGCGGATTATTTAAAAAATCATCTAAACATTGGAGGAGTTAAAATGGATGGATTAAATGAGTGATTTTAAAAAGAAAAGTCTGAAGGGGGGCTCTGAGTGGCTCATCCTGTTAAGGCACTGGTATGCTGCATGAATGGGCCACACGGTTAGGAACTGAATCCGGGCCATGCCAGGGCTGACTACATCTGGCAGCCCCACAGGGCGATGCACAATTGACTATATTTTCACCCAAGGGTTTCAGTTGGCTCGGATTAAAGCATCTTATTGCTCAGTAGTGACCCCCCTCTGGTCGACTGGGTACCCACAAGTCCACCGGCTGAAGTGCACATTAAGTGTCTTCCTCTGACTCATGTCTGCACAAGCCTGAACTGCAGTGTGATATGCAGCCATAGCTGATGTCTCGTGCTCTGGAGAAGAGCACCTGCTCATCTGCCCTCTCTGTAGCATCTACAGATATCGGATGCAGCAATGAGAGGGAAGATTAAAAAAGAAATGTCTTGGAAAATTTGGAATGGGAGCTGATTGAAGATTAAATTTTGGGACATTACGAAACAGAACTTAAAAAGAGAAAGGTCTTTTCTTATCTGACTAGTATGACAACCCACACTAAAATAAATGGGAAAATTACCTGTATTGCCTGCTATCAGTAATGATGTTCTATGGTTATTTTCTTGTTGTTGTATATAAGACTTGTGGAAAACATTTACGGCTTTATCAATACTTAATAAAACTGGGTCGTACGTAACTTTAGACAAAATCCATTCAAACCGAATTTAATTAAAATAAAAACTGTGTGGTGTTTTGTCGTCTACTCACCTCCCCTCTCTTTCCAAATTATTAAAGCTTGTGACACTGTTTAAATTTGATAAGATAAAATTAATGATGCAACCTTAAGAAGTGCAACACTATATTAGTGCTGTTATTGATGTAAAGTACTGTCTGTTTTTCAGCGATACCTGCTCATTGACAACATATGAAATAAAGCTTTAGGGAAAATTCTGGAAAAGCAAAGTGGCTGTGCAGTGTCACTGTCAAATAAACACATAATATAAATGAATGAAGAAGCTAAGCAGCGGGTGTGATGCATGAACGAGTCCATTGTTTTCTGCCTCTGCCCGGCAGTGGATTGTCTTTTTTCAGTAGTGGTGTTGGCTGGCGTGTCCATGCTCTCCGTTCCTCATTCTGTGACAGGAAACTCTTTACTTCACAGCCAACATAATGCAGCTTCTCCCCAAGGAGAATTAAAATCAAGGTGGATCAGAGTGATTAGCTAGAGGGGGAGTCCTGTATGCTGGTAGATAAAAAAGCAGTTTTCTGTTCTCTTTGAACAGCCAGTTGTCTGCCGGTCTCAATGGCTACGCTATGCAAACCGAGACTTGAACCAAGCTATTTCCTGCTTTTCATTAGTTACAATACCATCCTCTGGGGAGTGCCCACAGAGTACAGTAAAGTCTAGTGCTGAAGTCTATGCTGTGCGTGTGCATCCCATCTGGTGAATGATGTCACATGAAGCTATTTTAATAAATTTTGCTATTGTCATGTGGCTAATTAACACGCATTCCTCAAAGGGAGGAGGTTGGTTGCATCGCGCTCATAATGCCGCAGTCCCACCTATCCTTTCACTCATTTAACAATGGATGAAAAGGCCATGTATCCATGGGAACGCCACGGGTTTTTATTCAACCTGGAAATAGGGACGTCTAGGTGACCGGTACATAATGGGAAATAATCACATAAACTCTCCCACTGTGGACCAAGAGTGGAAAGACAAAATATATTCCACTTTCTTGACAATGTTTTGTTCTACTGAGAACTGGTCTTGAAATGTTGAAATGCTGACTTCTTGCTATGAGTTCCGACCATGAACACCCACTTGTTTCGAATTAAAACATGCTCATTAAATTAGTTTGCTTTGCCAAATTCTGTATGCTTGACACACTGACAGTTACCTGCAGTAATGTTTTGGAATGAATGTATAGGAATTTGTGTTTCTGTCACTTAAAATATGAGATGTATTTAAATTATTTTTGATTGTTTTTTCTTAGATGTAATATCGAGAGTAAAGTCTAAATTAAACATAATTGTTCAAGATGTTCATTATGTCTAAATTGAACATATTAGTTTATTTAGCCCTGCAGGTATATATTTTTTTAATCAAACTGAACATTATTCTGTATTGGTGGATTTCCTTCAGACAAACTGACTATGAACGAGTGGTATACTTACACTTCTATATTGCGGAGGACATCTGGAACAAAACTGTCATTGAATAAAAATCAGGTTATGAAGACTAAGGCTAGGTACTTGAGCTGCAAAGTACAGTGTGTTACTTCGACAGGAACAAGGATGCTGATATACATGAAATCGTTTTAAAAAGAATAGCCACGGAGACAGTGGCTCAAAATCCTGATGAATTTGGTAATAAGAAATGTGTACTTTGTGTGTACTTATGAGACTGGTGCTATCAAATTATGATAAGTCGGTCTTCAGGGATGCTCTGTTACAGAGCTTTGAAAAAGAAAATAGGTCTGAGTGTGTTTGCTTCAGGGACTGAAACCACCTGCTCACTGCAGGGCTATAGTCTCAGACTGCCTCAGACATTCAGATTCTGACTCCGGTTCTTATGTAAATAAATTACACAAATAATTGGTGCCGACAGTCTATTATGTACACTCAGTGTGATACTCCTCCAATTGAATGCTTGCATCATATGAAAATGTTTCAAGGTAGGAAGCATACAGTAGCTGCAGGTCATTTTCCACAAAATTCACCATTTCTGCTAGATCACTTGACCATCCAATTGACTTTTTCACAATGTTCTCCAGTTGAAGCATAATTCAGTTTAGTTACAAAAATGACATTTGAAAATAAAAAATGGCTCACTAAGCCTCCTGCAAATTTTGCTGAATAAAAATGACAGAAACTGCAGGAAGAACTTCAAACTTTGTAAGACACATGCAAAGGTATCACAGAGAATGGTGAGTCAGCATTCTAGCTAACAGAGAAAAAACTAGTCTAGACTTACCTAGACTACCAAATCTAGCTCATTTAATTTGGCAATAGATAATGTGACTAGCTTGTGATTTTTAAATCTATTGATAAGGCAACAAATGCCCTAGATGTGAGTTAGCATGGAGTAACATTAGCATAACCAGGTTGGTTGGGGCTTTTTCACTGAAATAAGTTACACCAGAAATACATTATAGCTTGGGGTGGATCTTGTTGGTGGCCAGGGATGGCTATCCCTGGTAATTATCTGGCCATCCCTGTTGCCACCCCACCCAAAAACAAATAAAAAACAGACACGGATAAAATTTTATTGGCAAAGCGGTATCAGTTATAGAAAAGCCATGTTGCCGCATATCTTTGAGTGAAGCACCAGCCCATACCGCCTCCCAAAATGACAGTGAATTACTTGCCTCTAAAACACTGTCAATACCAGTATTACTGGTATGAAACTTCCCTTTAAATTGATAATTGGTCTCTACCTGTTTCCATTCATTTCCCAGAGCGATGCCATCAGTTGTGGGGACTTTATAATTAAAATTACTCCAACGCCGTAAATGCTATAACCTCCTCCTTCCACAACTTTCCTAAATATTTGGACTTAAACTAACTGCATTTCTAATATTCAAAAAAATTGACTCAGGCAGTTAGATCCATTTTCTTCACAACCCCCTTGACAAGACACAACAGGTGCTTTTACTCAGGTGCGAACGTGTTTCCGTCTACTCCAGCACGCTGTTCAGAAACTGAATAACCAGCACTTTGATACGAGTTTCCCAATCAAGCGCTATCAGAACTTACTTTGCACATATAATCCCACAAAATTAATTCACTCCAATGATGATGTTGTCTTTAGGGTGGGGATGAATAATTGTACACGCTGTAGTTATAGAAATGATAGGCTTAGAACTCCGCGGAGATAACACCACCAAAATATTTTCAGGTTTTCACTGAGACTCTGAATTTGAAAAAAAGTCTCTCCGAAAAGAAGGGAGGGAGAAATGTGCTGAATTTGTTATGACCAAAGAAATTACTTTTTAAAAATATTGCACTTGGTATTTATTTTACTACTTTGCATTCCATTTCCATTTTGTTTTGTCATGCACATTTTAGTGCTTTTCTCCGCGTTTCTGTTATATGCCTCGATAAAAAAAAACACTTTTTATTTCAGACTCATCTAAAAAGCAGGTTTTGCGACTCAAATTGACTGAGTTGTGTCCTTTATTTCAAGAAAATAGTTGTGCAATTTATGATTTCATAATCTTTATCAAATTTGGTTGTCACGGGTTCATAAATCAATGCTTTAATGTTGGATGCGTCTGACGCCGCTGCCAGCTCATATGCCGGTGCTTGTCTTCACAAAATATAATGTGGGGAAATTTGAGTGAGAGCATAATAGCTGAAGATGTATTCCACCCAGGGAAGCTTTTGATGTTTTATTTAATTTATCCAAGTGAATGCAAATCAAACATAAAGGTAAAGTGGGGCTAAAACAATGAGGGGAGAAAAACTATTAACAAAAAAAAAAATGTTAGCCTTACATTCTGTCCATTTCTAAAATTTCATTAGTTCATAGCATACAGTAGTTCATAATGAAATGATAAAATAATTTCCTTATAATTGACTTCAGTGTCCCTCAGATAGGTGGAGTTCATGTAGTTCATACTCTGCAGTTCAGAGTAAGGATGAGTTACTATGTTTTGATTTATAAAAACATTTGACTATGTTTGAATCTTGATTTGACTGTTTGTTTACCTAAGTGTTATAAAAGCCTGTTTTGGCTATATAACATATAGTTCATTGTTTATTAAACACTGCTGCATTATTATTGATGTCATTGTAAAATCATGATTTAATGCTTTAATATCTCAACAATAACAGTGCCAGTGAATATAATGGTAAAAATATGTCATTTTTGGCAGTTTATACAGCTTTGGGTTAAACTCCACACACTTCTGGTTTTAGTCACACCCACTTTTGGTTTTTGTTTGATGACAAATACAAATGCAAATAATTTTTTGGTTGAGCAAGTACTGGCATCTCATTCCACCCGTAGTATCTGCACATCAGCCAAAAAGCAACATGTTCAGTCAATCAACTTTGAAAAGTGTACTTCATTCTTTTTGAGTACATTTTATGCCCTTTGAACTCACATAAAGTCTCTTAAAGGTGAACAAGCACTGAGCCTTTTGTACCAGCAGGTGATTTTATGATAAATGCAGCTCAATTCTGCTGCCACAGTTGGCATATAACATGCTGGACACAGGGGTTTATATTACACTTCAAATCAATCAAATCAATTCATCAATTGAGATACCCCCTCATAGAACATTGCAGGCCTTTTATCAAGTGACAAAACAAAATGCTAACTGTAAAGTACACTCAAAAAGTATTGTAGGAGGGTCTCAATTCATACTAAGCAAAAGTTCTGCGTTAAATCCGATCTGTCAAAGAGATTATACTGGATTTGTATAATCTCTTGTCAGAGCTGATATAACACAGAGAATCTTTGCTCGGTATGAATTGAGATCCTATTAGAATACTTTTTGAGTGTATTTGAATTGAGATACAGTTAAATGGTAAATGGACTGCATTTATATAGCGCTTTTATCCAAAGCGCTTTACAATTGATGCCTCTCATTCACCAGAGCAGTTAGGGGTGAGGTGTCTTGCTCAGGGACACTTCGACACGCCCAGGGCGGGGATTGAACCGGCAACCCTCCGACTGCCAGACAACCGCTCTCACCTCCTGAGCTATGACGCCCTAATTGAATGAACTGCAAATTGAACAGTCCCCTCCCTCCAACCCCCGGCATGATATACACCCCCATGTGTGTCTGGGCTTGAAGCAAACACTCACATCTTCTTGAAGTTCCAGACAGTGTACTCGGGCCAGTCCACCAGGCAGACCACTCGGCCGGGCAGCTGCAGGGTCGTGGAGTAATAGTACGGGGGGAAGGCCAAGAAGAGCGCCAGCACCCAGATCACCCCCACAATCACCTTGGTCTCCCTGGACGACAGCCGTTGCTGCAGGGGGTGGATGATTGCCACATACCTGGGGAGAGTGATATGGGGCGGAGGGGGTGTTGGATTTTTAATTTACTATATAGTGTACTCTACACCAAGGAGTATAAGGAGTCCCAGGTTCCTGAACAGGTTAAATATATATATATATATATATATATTTCAAGGCACAGTGCAATTCTTATTTTAACTCAGTAAGAAATACACTCTTTCAGTTGGGGTTTGGAAGGAAATCATTATTTCAACATTTCTAATATTAGTGGGAAGACAGTTCCACAACCAGGGCACAATGCATCCACAGCAAGGAATGCCAGTCTAACTGGCTCTGTCTGGGGCACAGAAACAAGTGCATTCACCTGATTTAGAGTAACAGTGCTAGAAATGGCTAACAAAATTCCCAGACCAGCGAGTATAAAGGCAACATTGCTAAATCACTAATGCAAATAACCTACCCTAAGCAAGAACCAAAAAACACATGAAAATACACAGAGCCCAGCACCACAACACTTACCCCCCTTATCCTTATTGAGCCCTTATTATCCCTCTCAGCCCTCTGCTCTGTGACCTCATGCCTCTGGCTCACACACTTTGAGCTAGCAACCCACAGCATTTTTTTTTGCCTCCTCCATATTAAACTTAGCTAGCCTGTACTGTATACTCAAAAAATTTGTTTAATACACATCAAAACTAGTGCACATAGACAGTAATTAGTTCAGTACATGTATGAGGTACAGTGTGTAATTCCATTGGTGAAAATGTCAGTGGATCATACCATATATTGCATGAAAATTTGGCTTATTTGTTTTCCATGCATTATCTCAACCCCCCACCTCAGTTTCTTCTAAGACCCATAGTTTAGGAACTATCTATCCTCATGGTTCCACTCCATGGGGGTTGGAGTTGGGGGCAAATGATTCAGTCAGGAATCTTTTTGACACCATGCCCAAGTTGCCAGCTGAAGTCACAACATTACAGTATATTCACTTAGCAAATGCTCTTATCCAGACCAGAGTGCCTTACAAAAGCGGAGAACATTCGAGTTAACCTCAGAGAACAAAAGTGAAAAATCACCAAGAAGGTACCCCTCTTATTCCTGCCACTGTAATTCTCTCTCATGAGCTTTATGTATGAGTTTTCATTTCTCCTGCCTTGCCTGTATCCTATCTCTCTCTCTTTCTCCGCTCACTCACTCAGTCACTCACTCTTTCACACACTCTCTCTCTCACACACACGCACACACACACACGCACACGCACACAAACACAAATTCACAGGACGAGATGCTCTGCCAGACTGCAGAAGGCTCTGTTTGCTCATCCGAGTTGCGTCTGTTTCCCGCTGCCTTTGTTGATGCTGCACAGCAGTTTCAGCAGTGTTCTTCTTTCGGCTAAAACATGCCGCGCACACGCGCCCGACAGTCTGGCTCAGCGCGAGCGAAGGGTGCGGTCTCTTTGAGAAGCGGTCCCACGGTGATCGAAACAAAGGAACGCTCGCGGCGCAGGAGAATCAGTCTGCACATCCTCAACCCTACGAAACCCAGAGTTTCGTTTTCACAGCGTGATATCTGTGAATATTTCTGACTGCCTGGGTTTCCCACTGAGCTTAAAAGTCACCCTGCTGCCCAGCATGGAGCTGAGGTCTGCACCAGCTCACCGAGCCGCGGCCGTCTGGTTGAAAAAACCCGCTGCTCATCTTAAATCTCATCCCTCGGCCATCGGGGATTCCAGATCCAGCGCATGACGGCGCTTTTGTTTAATTAGATGGCAGAAGAGGTCCCCCATGCCCTGTTAGGCATGGTAGGGGGGTTCTTCCCATGGTCTCCAGGCTGCCACATGCTGTGTAAGCTCGGGGGAAATTATGTGAGCCGAACAGAGGTGTGTTCAAAACTGGCACTTTATAGGCATCCTATACCCTGGGTTTTGAAAAGGGGCTCCACGAAGGTACCGTAGGGGGGCCATAATCACCCCCCACCCCCCCTCCCACCCTCGCGATGTCCACAATGACAGTCCATCCCAATCCCCCCCCCCCCAACCACCAATTTTTCTTAAATATAACCCCTTTCAATCATGATGGGGTCCCTGGGGTGCCTTTGAGCTTGGGTGATGGTCCCTGGATCAACACCAGTTGAAAACCCTGTTCTAGACACACCATCTCTTTCAGTTCCACTCCGTTGCTCCTTGTTCTTCTCGTCTGTCTGTCCCAAAATGGAGGAGGGGTAATGTCTTCAAGTTAGGGAGATTGAACCCAGAGAAGGACGAGCGAGAAGACCTCAGGTTGCTAAATTAGTCAACCTGGTGATTTGTGAACTTGCAGTAAAGGAGGCAGAAGTCATACCGTTAAACTGATCATTGGCCTCAACCTGTTTCCATTTACTAGGCATGACAACAAAGCATGGTAATGATCTGACTAATCTCCTGGCAAGCAATTCCAAATGTGTGTCGGAATTTGACCTCAAGTTGTGGTGTTTTCTTTCTTTGTGTAGAGAATTCCCAGTTTAGTATAATCAACAGCATCATTTAAAAGAATACGCTTAAATTAACACTTAAATCTATCCCTTGAATGTTTCTTGCATTAGCTTTCAACTCTTTTTAATGCGCATCTATACTGCTGATTCTGCACAGGCCAAATTAATGGGTGTTCACATGGTATATTTCTTCTTCTTCGTTAAACCCCAGAGGCAGAGATAAGAATAAGAGTATCAGTGGAGTAACGCATTCATGGGGGGGGGACTGGATTAACAGCGCTTTTCAGTTCAGGACACATTTTTCAGCTCATCTTTCTGTTGTTTATTTTGGCTCTGTGGGCTCTGTGAGGAATGGGCTGTGGTACCAGTCAACAGAGGTGGCAGGGTGGGGGTGGGGGGTGAACGAGTCTCCAGAAGAGCTGATTAAATGTGATCAGAGAGGGAGGTACTGGGAGAAAAGGTAAAAGAGAGAAACACAGAGCAAATACATGGAAAATGGAGAGAAAGACAGAGACATGTTGACTTAATGTCCCTTTCTTAAAAATAATGAGTCAGAGAGAGAGAGAGAGTGTGTGTGTGTGTGTGTGTGTGTGTGTGTGTGTGCGTGCGGAAGAAAATTTTAATAAAGCAGGAAAGAGAGAAATATAGTGAAACAAATACAAGGGGCGAATGGTTGAGGGGAGAATTGCCTTGAAACACTCTGCAATGCAGCACTACAGCCATCAAGATGTCCAGAATGCGTACGTACACAGAGAAATGGGCTAGCTTCTTCACCTGAATAATAGCACTTATTTTTGCACAGCCGAAAATTACAGCTTATATAGTGTCTTTATGGTGTGCACACTGGCACAAAAGAGCATTAAAACACAACCTTTAAACTCAAAACGAGCTAATGCGTTTTATGTGTCGCGCTCCAGAGAAAATGCCAATGAATTGTTTTTTTTTTTTTCAACCGAAACAGCGTTCCCGCGCGTGGGCTACGCATTAGTTGGACTGAGTGATCTGTGGCGCTGTCCAGCGGGGCTCTATAGCACGAAGTAGGTTGAATTATGACTGGGTGTCTCTGTCCAACCTCCTCTCTCAAGAGAGATATGTACCCGTTGATTCCTATCCATCCATCACCGATCTATTTACTCCTGTACATTTACTCAAGCTTTATGTCGGCGGATAAAGTAACACAACATTTGAATAACTTGAATGTTTCCACAGAATGTGACTTTTTACGCTTCCCAAATGTCCAATCTGTATCGCGCATTTGTTCACTTATTGAAAGCACGTTGTCCATTAAATACCGGTGGTCTTTCTTTGTACAGAGGTTTCGTGTCCCCAACACCACCAGGTCTTTGCCAGTCAGCACTTATAGCATTTGAATGTTCAAATACAGATAGATTTTAACGGACTTAAAAAATATTTTTTTCGCCATTATTTAAGCGTTTATTCTTCCCAGTGGGGAGTTTTATTTATTTGCTTTTTTAAGCTTACTTAATAGATTTGGGGGATTCAGACCCAGAATTCCCTCATTTTATCATTTCCTCTTTTCCAGTTTTTATGTAAAACATTTTAAAGCGTGATATTTTAAAAAAATTAATTGAACCCTACGGAAATATTAATATCTGTGAGTGAAACATAACACGTGAAAAAGTATTCATGATTATATTAATGAGTTTGTAGAAAGTAACAAATAATTGATTACCCTACTGGAG